>NC_049170.1:113919791-114026624 GCF_009769625.2 Cygnus olor | reverse complement strand
AAAAAGAAAAGAAAAAGAAAGAAAAGAAAGAAAAAAAAGAAGAAAAGAAAAGAAAAGAAAAGAAAAGAAAAGAAAAGAAAAGAAAAGAAAAGAAAAGAAAAGAAAAGAAAAGAAAAGAAAAGAAAAGAAGCTTAGAATCAGCAGCTTACAGGGAAGTTATGGTGAAGATATAACCATGCTTATCTAACTGCTTCAGTTTTGCATTTGGTCTTCAAGATTTGTTTGGAATGGCAGTCATCACACATGAAATTCAAGAAGCAGCAGAAATACCGTACTTCCTGCTCCATTAATAAAAGGAGCTAGAATATTAGCCAGATCAATCACATGACATTTTTCTTTTTACCTAAACCTTAATAAAGATTCCCATACGTGCACAGCGTAAGAAGAGTCCATCTGGTGGGGAGCAAGACATTTTTATTATAAATAAAATATCATTAATCTGGGTATATATATAGATTTTAAAAGTGTCACCTATGGATACTTACATCAGTTATGCACAAGAGTTAATCTGCAGCTGTGTCAGGACTTGTCTTCTGTACTTGTCCATCAGCATAAGGTTGTATTTACTAGTTCAGTTCTAAGCTTCATAGTTCGGTATTTTATTTCCAATAGTGGCTACAAGGAGATTTCTAGAAAAGAGCACAAACAAGTCAAGGATATTGACATTTCAATTTAGCAGATAGTTTCAACTCAGAAACTTGTAGTGGGACTGCAGATAATCCATGATGGGATTGTCTTAATTGCTTTGCAGCCTACTCGATGAAAGGTTTGAGAATCCACTGGCTTAAAAATATAATGACGATTTGTGAAAAATACATACCGGTAATGTTTAGAAATCATTTGGTTTATATCTTACAAAGGTTGGGCAGATTATGAAAGCATGAGGAAAAGGTCAGGCAACACGTTTTTCTTTATGTACTTCCGATTCTGATCATGCTAATGAGTTCCATTAATGGGTGGCTTTGTGGGATTTATAGGGTTGGAGGAGAAAGATCACATGGTTCACTATCATGAAGTTATATTGTTTCATGTAATAGGTCTTCCTCCTTGAACTGTCACTGCACACCTTACAGGTCTTATACACAGCCCGTAATTTTAAGGGGAAAAAAATGAATATAATTTACAGAATAAAAATGAATCAACTCAGTAAATCTTCCAAAGTCATGAAGGATTCACTTTTGATGATTTCAAAATGATGGGGAGAATTGACTAGCTATAGTTTCAATCACCTGATGTCCTCAAGACCCATATTAGCATGCTGAGTGTTATTAAGACAGATGTCTGTAGCTGTGTAAATTCCCTGTGATGAAAAAGTATCTGAATAAGCAGGAAATTAGTCCTGAAATATTGTAAAAACCTGCACTTGTTAATATGCCCTGAGGAGGATGTTACAGCTGAGGTTTATATGTACTTACATAGAGCTCCCTATCTTAGAGCTAATGAAGAGATACTGACAGTTTTGCTGCAGTGCCTCTGAAGTGTTTTAATGACTATAGATTAATCAGTTTCTAAAGCAGTAATCTCTAGAGGTTCCACACCCCAAAAATCATAACCCAAAACAAGCAAATGACTGTCATTAATGATTAAAAAAAAAATAAAGAAAAGGAAAAAAAAAAAAAAACTCCAAGCCCATCACCTCTTCATGTCATGAAAGCTGGAAGCATTTATAAGTCACATTCTCCGCAAGACAAAAAAGCCAGAGATGACACTGGATTTAGTGGAGCAGTCAGTTAATTGTTACAGTGAGAATTTTAATTTTCTTTTCAATGTAAATCACAATTGAGGAAAGCATCTGCCACCTCCGATATTTCCTGTGCAGTAATTTTAAATGGATTAATCACCCTGCTTGTTCTGAAGTTCTGAAGAATGACGGGCACTTGCCAATGGTCTGTGGAGTCCCTGGCTCATTGATTTTTAGCTGTCTGTGGGGAATTGGTGGGGATATGGAACAATTTAAATTAAAATAGAAATTAAAAAATAAATCATGCTCAAACCTTTTTTGCCCACCCATTTCCACACCCTATCATCAGAAACTGATTAAAATATTTTCTTGGAGACCAAGTGGGTTTGCTAGCATACTATTCATAGCCCAGGTGGAGCAGCATGTCTCTAACTGTTTCCACCTGAATTGTGGAGGGTTTCTTCTGCTCCCCATCCCAGACTTCCAGATTGGGAGGATGAGTACCCCGAGGATAACTGGTCCCCCTAGTGAAGACAGATGTAAAAAAGGCATTAAGAATCTCAGACTTTTCCTTATCCTCAGCAGTCATGTTAGGATTTCACTTGATCACAGTCAGATAAAGATTGTAACATTGACTTCGCACAGGAACATTTTTATTGGTCCAGTAGAATTTCTTAACATAGTGTGTGAAATAAAACGTCTTAGTCAATGACCTTTTTCCCAAATAACTTCAATACGTTTCGTGTTCCACTCACAATGTGTGACATCGCACTCTGGAGTTCATAGAAATTTGGCAGTTTACAGATCCCATGTAAACTGTCCATGTTTTGTCACATGACACCTTTCTCTTTCTCTACAATTCCTAAATTAACAATTAGGTGTACATTTGTGGAAGCCACATTTCAGAATCTGCCTAGTGCTCCTGTTACAAGTAAACAATGTCTGTTGTAGGGGGGACTTGCACAATTCTTAATTTGAGAGAAGATAGCACAAGAAACAGTCTCTCATTTAAGAAACATGCTGCACTACTTAAGAGAAGTTTCTGTTCCACAGAAAAGCAGAAAGTAAGAAGCTGTGAACTAGAAAATGTTCTAATTAATTCATAAGGAACTCTGCTTTTCTAAACAGGTTATTGAAAAGCATGACATCATGTTTTTGTTTTTCTGCTCTTTTTTCATCAAAGAAAATCACAAGCTCTGTGCTTCCCTTCCCTTCCCTTCCCTTCCCTTCCCTTCCCTTCCCTTCCCTTCCCTTCCCTTCCCTTCCCTTCCCTTCCCTTCCCTTCCCTTCCCTTCCCTTCCCTTCCCTTCCCTTCCCTTCCCTTCCCTTCCCTTCCCTTCCCTTCCCTTCCCTTCCCTTCCCTTCCCTTCCCTTCCCTTCCCTTCCCTTCCCTTCCCTTCCCTCTATTTCTCTACCTTACCTTATTTCAGGAAAGTAATATACAGATTATTTGTCCATTCCTTTTTTTTTTCCCCTCATAAAATAACTCATCTATGAAGAGATTTGCTAGCATTTCCATGTTGCTATTAAAGTGAAGAGGGTTGTTTTTTTTTTGTTGTTGTTCTCCAGTTTTTCTGTGCCTGAACTAAAATTAGTCATAGTGAAAGTCTATAAACTATCTAAAAAAAAAACAAAACAAACAAATGCTGCCAAAAACATTCAGCCTTGCAGAACTGAAATGATAAGAGGATAAATAGCTGCTTTGGTGAGATTACTTGTAGATTTATATGAAAAAGAAAAAAAAAATCATGTAAGGTTGGGTCAGAAACGTATGGCTGAAATCTCTTCTGCATTCATTTTCTAACTGTACCCCTAATTTAAGTTTTCTGATTTAAGCAGCCTCTGAAATATCATGAAGTATAAGTAGATAATTTCTGTGGCTGCACAAATTACATGTTTTTTAAGGTATTAATGACTATGAAGTTATGATAGAGAAGGTCTTTTGACTAAGGATCTCAATGTGCCTCATGCATATTCACTAATTAAGCTCCACAATAAGCTTGCAAGTTGAATAAAGAGTATGAAGTGACTTTTCCATGCACAAAGTCTTACCAGGCTGGAAGACAGTAGCTAGTTCTGAATGCAGACCAACATTTTTCAAAAGTGCAAAGACAATTGAACTTTTTAATTACATTAAAATAGGCATGCACACTTGTATGAAGTTGCATTCTTAGAAAAGTTATCAGGAAGTATGTAATGACCACAGAAGTCAGATTCCTTGTAATGCCCCAGGAAAAAAATTCTTTCCAAGTGTAAGTGTACCATTTCATAAATATTATGCTCTCAGACATGCTCAGTTTAATCAGAGGTAATTCACAATAAGGACAGCTGTACGTTCCTCACCCGGTGCCAACACTGTCTAGGTCTGTAACTTCTTTTTCAAGCAGAAAGTTAAAAAAAAAAAAAAAAAATTTTTGTTTGAACACAGGGCTTATAATTTACAGCATGGATGGAAGGATATAAATTACTGTGTTTTTTCCACTGGATCTCTCAGTGCATGACATAAAGAAAAGAACAACAGTCCCCATGCCAGTAGCGTGTTATTTAAGACAACATAAAGACTTGATGACCAGACTATGAGGATGTTTCTAAACAATAACAAAAATATTCTTTTTTTTTTTTTTCCTCAGAAATAATTTTCTAGAAGTAGTTGGAAAACACTTTTTTTTTTTTTTTTCTCAGTAATAAATTTAGTCTGACCAACTCTGTTCCTTCCTATGGCAGGCAAGCAATGATATTGTCTTCTCAGAAGGTATTTCAAGGTGGGATTTAAACAAGTGATTCAAGGATTGTCAGACAAAGGGATGGTGGAGACTGAAGTGTAAAGAATGGATTGAAGAATCACAGCAATGGGAATGAGATTAGCCTGTCTACAAATCTGACAGGTACAAAATATTCATGTGCATCTCTATAGAAAGTATGAGATTATTGAAACAAGTAAAAACATTCTTACACAATAATTAGAGTATTAACAACAGCAGCAGCAACAACAACAACAACAATACAGATCCCCACAGATATCTTGCTAGGAAATTATCCAGGGAGTTAGTTAACTTTCATATCCAGTGAATGTATTAAGTGAACATGGGTTATTCTGTTCCCAATTCAGTTTGATTGCTTTGTTTGATTGTTTGTCTGTCTTCCTTCTCAGGCATCTGTTTGGACAGATGTATGACACACATCTACATAAAATCACTGATAAAGTAAAAAAAAACTAAAAAATGCTAGCAATGCATGTCTGAATTACCTGGACTACAGGAGCAAAAGTAAAAAAAAAAAAAAAAAAGACTTTTAAGTATAGGATAAACGTATGGGAATTAAAAAGAAAGTTAGAAGCAATGGAATGGATTTTTTTTTCCTGATGTCTACAGAGGAAGGCAGATTCCTTCAGGCCAGCAGCAGAGTGACTGTCAACATACAGACAAGAGCTAATCATTAAATGGAATGGCTGGTTGTTCTAAAGTGAGAGCCTGGGCCAGGTTTCCTAAGCGGTACTCTTTCATACTCACAATTTAAATATTTATAATTTTGTATTTATAATTAACATATATACCTATGATAATACTAAGTGAGAAATAACTATGTATATGGTAGTTATTTGTGAATTTATTACCAAGAAAACTGCTGAGAGAAGCTGGGAGTATATAGCTGTATAGCTCAGTCTGATTTTATTTAGACAAAGAGAGCAACATGGAACAATATAAAAACCCACTAGTGGAGGGCAAGGATTTGGGAATGCTACAGACAATAATACTAAGACAATATAGCCTAAATTTTCTCTTTCTTACTGGATTACTGAAGGATAAAAAGCAGCTACAGTGGTTTTGTGAGGAAAAGACCAAAGATGTAAGGAAGACAGCTAAAGGAATTGAAAAGAGGGGAAACTGAGGCTAAGAAACCTGTGACTGATTTGATTTGTGCATTTCTTTCACAACACAGCTGTAAAAACTTCGAAAGCTTTGAGTCATCAGTAGCAGGCCAGATCTCATTTCATTCCCTCTTTTCAGCCTGTGAGAGGAAGTGGACTTTGTTCAGCCTCTGCTGAGACCTTCAGTAAGGTTTGGGCTTCTGGACTGGGTACTGGGTAATAGGATGTGTCATTGCTCCTAGTCAGATGCTCTCCTAAGGGACTGACACTTAGTGTGTATCTCCACACAGCACTAATGATTCCTGCCCCTGGTTGGTGGTCACTGGGAGAGACATCCAACATCTCTGTTTAATCTCTCTATTCCCGTATTTCTTCTGCTCACATTGCCAAGAAACAGCCAAGAAGGGGTTCCTAACAGAAAGCACACAGTACCTTTGAAAGCCATGCTACCATACATGATTTATTATTTTTTTTTTAAGCTCATAATGTGACTAATACATCTAGGAACAATCTAACACTTACCCTGTAGGCTCTGTGGTGCTTTGAATGTCTTTTATTCTCTTGTTCTGCATGTAAAATAATGTATCTCTGATTATGAAACTCCCAAAGCTTCTGTTGTAGAAATAAATAACAATAATTACAGCAATTTGTCTCCAAGAAATTACTCTGTTAAAAGTAAAATATACGTTCATTTCAAAGAGTTTCTTATTATACAAATATGGCACCTGTTTTCAGCTGAGAGCAGGATCACAAATACTGTAGATTCAGAGAGCAGAGCAGAGACTCAGGAAGTTATTAAAATGTGTTGATTGCTTTATGAGAAGTTGCAAGCTTATGAATGCTTACACTGTGCAATTAGTGACTACCAGTGAAAACACACCCTCCTCAGGACATCAGCAAATCCATGAATTTCAATAAATAAACAACTAAACCAATTAACAAGTGAACACAAAATCAATTATTGTGGAACAGGCTAGAACAAAACAATGTGTTAGTTTTAAAACAAGAACAGGAAAAAAATAGCATTTCAAACATAAATAATTAAAAAAATATACATACCTAATAAAAGTCTACATAATAAAAGTCCATACGTATAACAACGATATATCTCATAAAAAGATTTGTGTATGCACATAAAACACATATATAAATACAGCATTTAAAACAAAACCTGCAACTAGTCCTACCTATGTACATTACAAGCAGAGGAAGCTAGCCATAAGAGTATGTTCTGTAGTCCAGAGATCATAATCCTTTTTTGAAGGATAACACAGAAGCTTTCTGGCTTTTAAATTTTTATAACAAGAGGTTTCACAGTAATGATTCAAGTGTGCAGCCTCTGAATATCTGAATATAAGATATCAATAGCTCAACAGATATAGAGTCTTGCTCCTCAGAATGATGTCAAAGGACATATTGTCCATGATAAAGATGCTGTGACTTTGCAGAAAGGAGTCTTCCTAGATGCCTGATAATTAGGGAGCTAGTAAAGACATTCAGAGACTTGCTGCTTTTTATTAGATGGTTCCTGTTGATTACATTTGAAAGGCTAGATGGCAGCATTGTCAACTCATAATTTTTACATTTCCTGATATTTTATATTTTCCTTAAAATGCCAGCTGTCAAAATACTAAGTTTCCTTAAAAACCTCAATGTTTCTTTAAAGCTATGTTTTCAGTTGTCTGATGGTAGAAAAATGGATGGAGCTCAGAGAAGGATGAAAAAAAATGGAGAATTGGGGGAGTGGAGAGTCTAAGGATGCTTATGCAGCATAAAACCAATAACATAATTTAAATCAACGAAAAAATCTCTTAAAATGCTAACCAAAATTATAATGAGAAGGAAAAAAATCTTTTAGTTTCCCCCTCAGAAATCAGAGGTAAATTACAGTCCAGATGGAGAAAAGTATTTCCCTCTCTTATTCCCAGGATTAATTGTTATTTTTAGGATATCAACAAGAGCCAGTCATCTTAGACTTCCCAAGAGCTTTATCAACTTATCTGTTCTTATCCTTTCTTCACTTTGGACTATTGTCATTTTATATTAGATCTTCAAGTCAGAGATCATCTATTTTTATATCGCTGCCAAATGCCAGGTACAATTCCAATGAAATAAATAAATAATTGCAGTATTAATAATGTCAAGTATTCATTAAAAACACTGTCACAACAACCTTCCAGGAGTAAATTCTTTTTATACTTGTAATCAGTTATGAAATATTCATCTGTTGTTGATCCTGTATACTGCAGTTAATTTGTCAGTAATTATATGAAGAAAGTTACTAAATTTACACAGTACTTAAATACTTATGCTGCTCCCAAACCCGTACTTGAATTATGAGATATCCACTACCTAATATATTTCAGCTTTCAGTTAAATATGTCATTTAGATTATATCACCCGTTTTGTTTTGTTTTGTTTTGTTTTTGTTTTTTAGTTTCTTTAAATGATGGTAACCTTTTTTATTCCTGCATTAAATTTCTTCACTTATTTCAAATCCACCAAACTCATTATATGGTAAAGTAATTCAAGGTATAATTTATTGATATAAACTCTGTCAAAGTAAAACTCTTCAGCCTTGCTTAAATTTACTGTAGAAGAATAATTCCGTCTGATCTTAAAATGGAACTCCTACCAGTTTATATTCCCTTTAAATATTCTTTGGAATATTTTTAAAAAGCTTTTCTTTTTTCTTTTTCCCTTTTCACATTCACCTTTCAGCTACGGATTCTGTATTTCATCCTTTGCATAATTACCCTAGGATTTTTTTTTTCAGTCTTCAGCCTGGAGACACTTAAAACACTTGCAGAAAAGGCATGGATTCTAGTATACTTTAAACCTATTGTGTATTCATTTTGCTAAATTCCTTTCTCAGAGATTCATGCCCTCAGCATAAACAGCCACTGATTTTTAGAGACATTAACGTCAATGACCTCTCCTTAAGATGAAATTAAATTGGGTAAACCTTTAGTTTTAGCCAATCTTTAATTAAATTTAGTGCAAACACTTCCTTCAACTATTATACTTTAAAATATATTTTGAGGACAGCTAGGTATTACTACTAGTAGTACAGAGAATTAATTTGTTAAATAAGCTATAGAACCTGCTATAAAAAACAATTAGAGAAAGCACATACTTTTTGAAAAACATATAACCATGATAATAAATGTATAGTGATATCCATTATATACTATGAATGAGAACATCTATCTGTACTTTCTACATATAATAAATGGAATGCCAATGAAAATGATAGTTGTTAAAGAATTAATGATGAGGAAAAAAAGTTGGTTTTTGCTTGTTTGTTTTTCAGAAAATGCTGTTTCCACTATATATAAGTAAAATCATAAATAAATAGAATATGTTTATGTATGCATGTATGCACGTGTATTCATTTATTTATTTATCTCATACAATTTTGTCCCCAAATTTAGATTTTCTGTCAGGTCATACCTATATGATATAATCTTATGCGGTTCTCCAGAAGAGTGTTCTTTTAGTGGATAACATTTAGCATCAAAATGGAAGGGTCTGGTATTTCAGGAAAAGTAAACCAGATATATTTATCTTTCCTTCACAATAGAAGATCTATAGGAAAGGTACAAACTTTTATTTCCTTGAGGTTGGGTTGCTAAATTTAGGTAGTCCACTGCACTATCCGTGACTCTGATCACTCTTGAGAGAATATGAAGAAAATTAAAAGGCTTGTGAGAGATGGAAGGAAGAAAAGAGTATGCAGTCTGAATATCAACAAGAGTATGCAGTCTGAATATCAGCAATAAATGCCTAATAGTCAGGACATTAAAAGGTTTCAAGCTTTTAGTTTATACTTAAAACCAATGAGATTTTTAAGCAGTACATAGAGACAGCTCAGGGGTTTCAGCTTCATTGCATGTGTTAGTTAGGCACCCCAGGACAAAATAATTCAGAGTATACTGCCGGGAGCCACTTACCATTGGAAAAAGAGAATGATTTTGTAACCTAACTCTTATGGCTCCTTTACAGACTGGTGCCTTTGTGCCAGTAGCAACTTGCCTGAGTAAAAAGTGTGTAAGAGCTGTGGGATTTGGTCATATCTCTGTAGTCTACCTCTGTATCTGTAGTTTTTCAATCCAGTATGAGTCATCACAGTGTCTCTCAATACCTATTGCACTTCATGTACCCCCAGGAAATGAATATGAAGACCGTTATTTTTAATATATATTCTCAGGTCTTAGGAAGATATTGATTTAATATTATGGTCTTTCACCACACCCCATTTCTACTTAGCTCAGATTCTATTTTCCATCCATATTTTAAAATTCTCATTAGAAGATGAAGTGTTTGAACACTGAAGCACTTCTTTCTTTCTCCCCCCAGTTTTCATTGAAAAGGGGAAAAATAGATTCTGCACTTGATAAAAATATGTTTTGATGACCTGGAACACACAGGAGATTCCTGAATGTTATGTGAAGTTGAACCACTACCCATCAATGGTCCTAAATGAAACAAAATAAGCAAACAATGGGTTAATGCTGAGAAAACTTAAAAATCCTGAGGGTGATCTGTACTGCTTGATGATGCATTGGCTCCTTGTGTGTAAAGCAAGCAAAGACCAGAAGTGATTTAGTGATTCGTTTAAAGCATACGTGGTTTCTATAATTTTGGCTTTTGATTTCTATGTTCATATTATTAAGTTGATAAAAACAAATGGATAAATTTAAACCATGGCTTTAGGCATGTGATGCTGCCTTTAAAATTGCATTACATTTTAAGTGCATCTGGGTTATGAAATGACAGTACTTTAATAAGCACCTAAACAAAAAATTCTCCTAAAAAATAAGAAACTCAATCAGCAGTTGCTAAGGTCTGCTTATATGTTTTTCCCCTCTTCTTACAAACATTTCCTACAGCTGTTGACTGGTTGGGTGAGGTCTCCTAACAACAAGTTTTTGACTACCATTTCACTGATGCAAAAGAGATGATCAGCTCATTTTGGAGTTTCTCTCTGTTATCTTGGCACAGATGTTCAGCAGTTTCCCTTAAGAGCAGCCTTTTCCTCTGTGGAGGAAATGTTCCTTCCATGTAAGAAGGTACCTGTTTTTATTATTATTATTATTATTATTATTTTTTGTTTGTTTGTTTGTTTTCCCCAAAAAGACCATACAAAAAGACCGTATAATTCTAATAATTTGATTTTGTGAATGGAAAGGAATTTGAAGCCTCTTTAAAATCCTATCTATATGGTTAAAAAAAAAAAAAAAAAAAAAAAGAACACCAACAAGGAGTTCTTGGGAAAACTTAAATAGAAGAAGAAAGCATACATGGTGTGGAAGAAGGGATATAGAAGCATTGTCAGAGAATGCAGGGATGCAATGAGGAAGGCCAAGGCCTGGTTAGAATTAAATTTAGCAAGACACATCAAGGACAACAAGAAGGGCTTCTTCAAACACATCAGCAGCAAAGGAAGACTAAGGAAAATACAAGTGCACTGCTAAATGAGGTGGGTACCTTGGTGACGACAGATACAGAAAAGGCAGAGTTACTGAATGCCTTCTCTGCTTCAGTCTTCACTGTTAAGGCTAGCCCCCATGCACTACCAAGCCCAGAAGCAAGAGAAAAAACCTGACCAGGGAGGTGATCATCCCCTTGGACTCTGGTGAGGCCACACCTCGAGTACTGTGTTCACTTTTGGGCCCCTCAGTACAAGAAGGACATTGCGGCCCTGAAGCATGTCCAGAGAAGGGCTATGAAGCTGTTGAGGGGCCTGGAACACAGGTCCTATGAGGAGCGGCTAAGGGAACTGGGGTTGTTTAGTCTGGAGAAGAGAAGGCTCAGGAGAGACCTTATTGCTCTCTACAGCTACCTGAAAGGAAGTTGTGGGGAGCTGGGGGGTGGTCTTTTCTCGCAGATAACCAGCGATAGGACTAGAAGGAATGCCCTCAAGTTGCGCCAGGGGACGTTTAGGTTGGAAATTAGGAGACATTTCTTCTCAAAAAGAGTAGTTAAGCATTGGAATGGCTTGCCTAGGGAGGGGGTGGCATCACCGTCTCTGGGGGTGGTTAAGGAAATGTTGGACTTGGTGCTTAGGGACATGGTTTAGTGGGTGACATTGGTGATAGGGGTATAGTTGGACCAGATGATCTTGGAAATCTTTTCCAACTTTAATAATTCTGTGATTCTATGAAATCCAAATTCTATGTTAAGGTTAGACAAAGTTTCACTTGTCTTTTCAATATAATTGATAATTTAAGAATATTTATTATAAAAAAAATACCATTTCCTAATTACATGTTGACCTGTTTCTCTTCTGTTTGGATTCAAATCTCTGAATACATGTCTCTTCAGAAGAAATTAGGCAAATATAGAGAGAAGACTGAAGTCCAATTCCTTTTAAAATTGCATCAGTATGGCTTAGAACTTTCCTCACATTTTTCAAAATACTAAGAGGTTATAGCATTTCAGCGATCTACATAATATCACTTCTTACTTTAGCAGCTTTTAATAGTTCCTCTGCATGCAGCAGTTTGAATTTCCTGTTAGCTTGCTGACATGTTTTTGGCTATTATTGAAGAGACTTGGTTCACTCAGAAACCTAATAAGCATTTAGGCTTTACAATGAAGAAAGATTAGACTATCGGGCAAACTGAAGATGTGTAGACAGTTTGGTTCAGTCCTACACTACTTCAAAACACAAAGCAAAACAAAAACAGGAGCCTAGAGCAGGCCTAATTTGCAATTTCCAAACTATATATAAATTTACCATAACTGGATAGGAAATATGTCCCGTTTCTGATATAAAATTGTATTATATAGAACAAAAAAAAGATTCCATGGAGTCTATAGGGTGTATGCTTTGCTATCTCAATATTAGACAATAACTTCATTATTCATGTATTTATTATTTCTTCTTCTCAGTGACAGTTTAACTATAGAGAGAGGAATTTTTTCACACTTACAAACATTCGTTATCATTAGTAAGGATTGCGTGTTGAGTCTTTCAAAATAATTCTGACAAGGCAGAAGTAGGATAACAGAAACCTGCTTTTTATTTTCTGTGCCATACCAGTTGCATAGTACAATGGGAAATGCTAGAAATAACTTCTTTGATTAAAAAAATAAATAAATAAATAAGAAAAAAATAATAAAAAAAAAAACTCTTTAACTCTTTCCAATTGAACTGATCCTAGAGAGAAAAACAGGTGTGTTACACAACTTAGTCCATGGCTGACCCAGATTCAAAACATAAAATAGAGTTTCTGAACAAATCAGTGCTCAGTACACATCCCTGTTTATGAGGGTAAAGCAACAGGGAAGAAACATTACTAAAAAATCTTGCTGTTATTAAAAGTACCGTTTTTTATTATTATTAATTTTATTATTACTATTATTCATAGAAATGGACAAAGAGAACTAAGAATCCTGAAATTGTGTAAGAAACTGCAGACCTAAATACATGTCTGCTTATATCTCAAATAGGTTGGGTCTCCCTAAATTTGACTTTTTCCTATTGGAATGAGTATTAGTGAAAAAAAATACGAAGTCGACCTTCCCTTATGCAGGTGCAGACTAAAGGAAGAATGCAGGTCTTTACAGAATAGAGAATGTTTTCCACATCCTTCTTGTGAGATTCTTTCCACATCCTTCACATTCCATCAGTAGAGCGGTAGGATTTTTTTACAGGTTTTGAAGAGTGGGAGTGAGAGTCAGATAATAAAAGTCATTTGACAGAGAGTTTTAGGCAGAATTTTCATCATCTGAAGACAGTCTCTGGTTTCTGAAGAGCCATTTGGGGGACAGAAAAGAGCTTTACACCCACAAAGAGGAAAAGCTAAATTCCAACAATGAAAACAGCAGTAAGCAATGTAGTGGTCTCACAAGTGTGCTCAGTGGTCTGATGCAGTACACATCTTTCTGCTCCAGCTGTGCACTCTCTTTCTATGAGCTACGTGCAGTGTGCTTAGTCTGTCCTTTTGATGTTTCATTGAAAATCCCACAAGTCAGTGACAGCTTCCCTGGAAAGTGAAATCAAAGCTGCCAATATGTTGGGTTGGAGGAAGAGTCTGAAAAAAAATTAAGCTTAGGAAATGACACTGAACTTTGTTCTTATTTTTGGTACTAGCTATTTCTTCATAGCAATGCCATGGTGCAATAAGGATAAAGGTTGTTTGAAGTTTACAATCTTTTGTTTGACCAGCTTTAATACATACTATTTTTATTGCAGTAGTACTTAGAAAACATTTTATGTCTGTTAATGCTACTGGTAAGAGGTGGGGAGAAGCTGCTATTTTGGTAGGTATTTTCTAATTCTGACTTCATTCCACCTTAGAACTTAGAAGGAAAATGGTCGTTCTTAGATCGATTTGCTTTTTAATTGTGAAAAATATTGGCTTATATGGAGCATTGTTAAAGGAAACATTTTTTGTTTAATAAATAAATAAATAAAATCTATCATTTTAAGCTTTTTTTTTTTTTTTTTTTTTTTTTTTTTTAAGCTTAGTTAAAGCTTTTAAAGAAGTATAGGGCAAGAATCCAAACCAGACAGAGTGTGTATATGTGGAAAGTAACAAAAATCACCACTAACTCAAATTTAAATAATGAAAAATTGAAGTATTTAATGAAAAAATGCAAAAGTGGTATATTTATATACCACTTAGATGACTTTTCAAATATAATTAATAATAATATTTAAAAAAAAAAATGCACTGGAGCTCTTTGAGGATTCCTTTGATTCAGATAGAACCACAGATGTTTCATCCACAACTTAACTTCTCTTTAATCTTTTATGATCTGTTGGAATATATTGATAACATTATCATAGAATCAGAGAATGGCTTGGATTGGAAGAGACCTTAAAGATCATCCAGTTCCAACACCCCTGTCATGGATAGGGATGCCACCCCCAACATCAAGTTGGCCAAGGCCCCATCCAACTTGACATTGAACACCTCTAGGGATGGGGCATCCACAATTTCTCTGGGCAACATGTTCCAGTGCCTCACCTCCCTCTGAGTAAAGAATGTCCTCCTAACATCTAATCTAAATATCTCCTCTTTTGATTTAAAACCATTCCCCCTTGTCCTGTTATTATCTGCCTGAGCAAAAAGTTTCTCTCCATCTTTTTTATAAGCTCCCTTTAAGTACTGAAAAGCTGCAATAAGTATTGAAAAGTTGCAATAAGTCAGTTATATGCTGTAAGATGGGCTAACCTAAACTAGAAAGGGAATCAACCAGTTCTCCATCTTATTTCTCATAAGTGTCATGGTTAAACATAATGGACCTATCATCATAATGGACAAATTCTGTTGAATTTTCTTAAACCATCTCTACGCAGTTGTTTGGTATGTTCACTTGTATCTGCACTGATTTTCTAATTTTCCTCAGGGATATCCCAGAATAGTCTATAACATTTCACAGTACTGTGAGAGCAATCTAGTATACTGAAGCAAGAGCTAGGGTTCATGTCTTCATCATTAAAAACTATCCACCAGTTTTAAGGGAGTTTTAAGGACTCTCAGTTTCTACCAGCTTAATGTGGCTATCTATGGACTAAACTCAAGGACATTATGCAGGAAGGTATAATAAAAGAGCAAAAGTTGCCTGTAAATATGAAAAGTTTGAAGAACTACTGCTAAGACTGCCTACAAACCTATCTGCCTTTGTAGAAGGATATTTTGAGTCCATTCTAGGAATAATGTTGCACTGTGCTATTTTACCAATATTTGTCATCTGCAGGCATAATTTTTAGAAACACCTTGGCCCAGCACTGCAGGCTTAGGCAATCCTTTTTCCATCGTGCATGGGGACCTGTAACAAGAGGAAGCAAAAGCATGATCTTCCATCTTGTTCTTTGCTAACCTTCTTTTTCATAAAGTCATGAAACTTACCCCCAAATTAACACCCATTTAAATGAGTACATGAAACAGATGTACATCTACAGCATATCAGCAGGGTTTTTTTCTAAGTCCTGGTTGAATGTTTGGAAGAGACAGTGACTGCAGCTGAAGTCAATGGCTTTATAAACAGGTTTGTCCTGAAATTTAAGCATGTCAAATTGCTGAATCTCATGTTAATTGTGAATTGAATTTCTTAAATTTCTAAATATCAGCAAATATGCACCTGTTATGCCCAGAAGCAAAAAACTCAGCATATGATTATGATCAGAGAGGAATACTACTGTGATTCACATCTACTCCTGTTTACTTTTGCTTACTATATGCTGAAAACATATTAAGAAAAAAATTAGACAAGCTGGCTGAAACTGGAAAGGGAAACTTTAGTCCTCCATCTTAGTACCCTGCAAATGATTTAATATAACATAGAGGTTTAAATATGACCTAAAGTGATAGCTTAATCTTTCAGTCATTTTGTCATGTGCAGTAGGCCTGGGATTACCCACTGCAGAACTGAAATTCTTTGGCTGGAGAAAGCATCTTGCTCCTCACCTGCTTCGACACAAATAATATCACTCCAACGAGATTAGAGCCATTACTCTTCCTGACCTGACCCAAATGGTACAAATGGGATTTTAAAGACAGTGTCTGCTCAAAGATCCAACAGAATGATGAGGTGCGCAGAATAGCTACCACAAGGAATTGGCAGTTGATAGACTGTCAGTGTTATAAAGAAGATACACTATTAAGTTTAGTTATTATCCCAGAAGAAGATTATAGTCATAGATCCAGACCTTTAATTAAATGGACAGCACAGAGAGAAAGAAAAATAAACAAAGTTGTGAGGGAAAAAAAAAAAGGCAACTTTACTGTCTTGGTAGCCAGTCAATGAAGCAGAAAAGCAACAGTGAACAATGTGATTTCTCACAGATTGCTTTTTCCTTTTTCCTTGGTGAAGGGGCAAAAAGTGGTGACAACAGAAGAAAATGATGACATTCATGAAAATTATGCTTTATTGGCTAAGCAGAAAAATAACTCTGGATTTCCACTGTAAGGAAAGGACAAAAAGAAAGAAGGAAAGAAGGAAAGAAGGAAGGAAGAAAGGAAGGAAGGAAGGAAGGAAGGAGGGAAAGAAAGAAAGAAAGAAAGAAAGAAAGAAAGAAAGAAAGAAAGAAAGAAGGAAGGAAGGAAGGAAGGAAGGAAGGAAGGAAGGAAGGAAGGAAGGAAAGAAAGAGAAAGGAAAAAAGAGAAAGAAATAAAGGAAAAGAAAGAAGGAAAGAAGAAGGAAGGAAGGAAAGAAGGAAGAAAGGAAGGAAGGAAGGAAGGAAAGAAAGAAAGAAAGAAAGAAAAGAGAAAGAAAGAAAGAAAGAAAGAGAGAAAGAAAGAAAGAAAAAGAAAGAAAGAAAGAGAAAGAAAAAGAAAAGAAAGAAAGAAAAAGAGAGAGAAAGAAAAGAAAGAAAGAAAGAAAGAAAGAGAAAGAAAGAAAGAAAAAGAAAAGAAAAAGAGAGAGAAAGAAAAAGAAAGAAGGAAGGAAGGAAGGAAGGAAGGAAGGAAGGAAGGAAGGAAGGAAGGAAGGAAGGAAAGAAGGAAGGAAGGAAGGAAGGAAGGAAGGAAGGAAGGAAGGAAGGAAGGAAGAGAATTATTTAAATTGTAGTAGCACGTATTTTGAAGGTGTCTTTGTTTTTACTCTGGAGAGAACTACTTCACTTGCTCTTGAACATGAATAAACACAGGATAAACTTTAGCATTCACTTGTCCTGAATGTTACTACCCTTGGGCCACAGTATTGCAGGATAGAAATGCCCATCATGTTCTCTTCGAACATGAACTTAGAAAATGTGAGAAAATGGAAAAGATACATAATGAGAAAAAATATTGGTGATTTCTGAAGGTTACGTGAAGAAACAAAAATATATTTGTTTATGTGGTTGGGGTAAGTTTGTTTCTTAAACTTTTATCATCCAGGAACATTCCCATAGAATAATACGTCTGGAACTAGTCCTAAATTACTCATGTTTATTCAGAGTGAACTATACCTTACTTCATGATCAATCCTTGGATAATGTTCTTTTTGCAGAATAAGGTTGTGTAAGCATGCACACAGCACACAGTACAAGCTAATTTGTCAATTATTTGTGAAGAATGTGACAAGAATTGCCAAGTTCTCAGAATCAAATGTTTGCTGAGAGAAGACAAAACTGCTTCATTTAATAACACTTAAAATCTTGATAGATTCAGGATCAATTTGCTCTTAATCTGATCATCACTGTGCAGAGGAAAATGAATTTAAAAATTCTGGAAGTCTCCACTGATATTTATTTTTCCAGTGTCTCCAGACCTGCACTATAAAAATTGCAATATATAAACAAGTGCCATGACTGAGAACCTTGAAGATGTCAAGAATAGAATTGAGACTCTATTTCAGTGAATGCCAAGATGAAGACTTGCACAAAAAATAGGAAAAAGGTATAGCTATCAATACAGTTGACAAATAATGAACCTTCTCAGTTGATTTAAAACAGGTTCTACAAGCTACATTGGTGGGGGGCCTTATGGTGATTATTAAAATATTCTGTTTAATATTGTATATTTATCAGAAAAGTCTAATGCAATTTACTGTAACTTATGTCAACTATTTGAATTTGAAGAGATTTCCCAGGCATTGTGGGGAAAGAGTAAATTTCATAACTGAGTCATAACTGCCTGAGTAATGAGATTTTTGTTTTCCAACAAAACAAGGAACTGCTACTTTAAGCAATGTGAAAACATCTAAAAATCTAGCACAATAGTGGGTTGTTGCATTTTTGGGTTCAGCTGTAACAATACATGGTGCCACGAATGGCACTTCTTCACCCGTGTATAGGGTCATGCTGCTATTATTATAGCAAACTGCAGAGGTCAGTCCTGTAGTTCCATCTGTAGTACCGAAGGCTTTTATCAACTGAAGACCCGGTTTTCAATCTCTGGTCATGACCAAGATGGCAGTTGTCATATAATACAACTGCTTATTATAGTAGCCTAGTAACTTCAATTTGAATAAGGAAACAGTTGTGGAGGTTGAAATGAAATAATAGCAAAGATATGTAATATCATAATTTAATGGAATGTGCTTTCACCTTTGGGAGCCTAACTGTAACTTTTGAACTGGTCATCTGAATCATCCATTTTAATGAGACCCTGGTTATTTATTTATCAGTGCATAGTAGCTTTCTTCACAAAATTGTAACATGCTGTCAGCCTTTACATAACAGAACCAGAGGTCTGGAATAATAGAGACATTTACCCTTAAGGATTAAAATAATTGAGTATCTAGGTAGATTGACATAGTATCTGCCTAAAACGTTCACCCTTACAAGTCTTTCACTTTAGTATACATCAAATATATGGATGTTCTCATTCACATGATGTCAAATCATATTGACAGGCAATTTTGATTTTCTGTGGCTAAAGAGGATTACTGGCAATTATTTTAAGGAGATAAAAATTTCATATGAAGTTCTGCAGAAATTTGAGTTATGAAAATGATTATAAATAACACCTATAGACCCCACCACACAATTAATCTTAAACTAATTCCAAAGAAAGAATAAAAGTTAAAGAAGGCTACTAAGACACAGGGATGAGCTGTCTCAAATATAAGAATTTACCTGTGCAAGCCCTTATTCATGTGAATAATCACATCGGACATCATCAAAGTGCTCACACAAGTAAAGCTTTGCAAGATCAAGCTAGTATTTTGCTGTCTATCCTTAAAATCAAGGACATTCAAGAAATGAGAGAGACAGAACAATGATTTCACAGTATTAAACATTAAATCTATGATCAAATATTAAATGGAGGATTAGAGAAAATGACTAAGATACATTGCTTTTAATTGTGTAAATTATGGACCCAACTGATGGTTTCATTTGCAAAAGGAAAATAATTTACAAGGTTAATTGCAGTGTCACCTCACCATCTCCAGTTGTTTTTCATGTTGTGCAAAGCAAGTGTGAGCAGATGGACAAAATGAACATCTGGCAGAGAGAAGCAAGATCAATGCTGCTGACAGTCTTGACTGATTTCTTTCAATGTGCACACAAAATAATTGGTGACAGAAAAGGGAGCCAGAAATAAAGCTCTAAGACTAAAGTGAATTTTTGTTGATGCTGTTAGAGAACAAGCTGACTTCTGTAGCTCTCCCTGCCAAAGCCTGTAAGGCCTTATATCTTCAAAAAACTGGTGATAATTGGCTTTTATACAACAATATATGTCCTTAAAATGAGTGACAACCTCATGCAGTTTTCTTCATTCACATTTAATTTGATTTCTAAACCCACCAGACCCTAACTTAAGCTTGATTTTTGTAAATGTGTGCCAGTGAATTAAGTGTAAGGTTCTTCCTTTTCATCCAAATATCACCATGTGAAAACAAACATGGTAGATCCTATGAACCTCTTGTGGTTTAACATGGCAGGCAGCTAAACACAACATAGCCATTTGCTCACTACCTCACTAGGGGTAGAGGAACCATTTGCTCACTAGGGATAGAGGAAAACACCACCTGTGCTCTCACTCCATCCACTAATCGTCCCAATCCCCATTTTGATAGCCTTCAGGCTTCTCTCAGGGATTTCATCACTGCCAGCCTGAACTATCAGTAATGGATAAAAACCAGAAGGGTGAACCATGACAGGAAGTTTCCTAGTAATGTCCCTGACCCAAGCCCCAGGGAGGCAGCAGACTTCCCTACGGTAGGGTCTGGCCAATATATGGGGCCCTCTGACCCTCTCAGAAGGGAGTCACCTGTAACAATTACCCTTCTTTCCTTCTTGGTGGAGTAAGTCTTGAGGAATGGAGTCGACTTCCTTGCCCTAGACAACTTCCTGTGTGGACCTTCCCCCACATCCTCACCTACCCGTCCCTCAAACTCCAAAGCCTCAAACCTATTGTGTAAGGGTACCTTGACTTAGCCAAATTGATCTCCTGCCTCCCCTTCCCACTTTTTGCATGTCGGATTGAGAGTTTTTGTGCCCTAAGAGAAAAAAAAGGTCTTTAAATATGTCTCATTTGTTCTTTTATCTCTGAAGCACGTTTTCAAAGGGATACTATGCCCTAGTGCCCTAAACAGACAAATTTTTACCTTTCTGAGGTTTAGTGTCTTGACTCTACTTTTAACTATGCTCAAGATTGAGAATTCTACCAGGGAATGATCACTGCACCCCGGGCTTCCTCCAGTCTTGACATCTCCAATAAGTTCTTCTGCATTAGTAAGCAACTAGTCCAGCAATGTCTCTTTTCTAGCTGGGCTCTCTATCACCTGTACAAGGAAATTATCCTCAGTGTACTCCAGTAGTCTCCTGGACTGCTTGCAATTTTCTGTTCTGCTTTTCCAACAGAAGTCAGGGTGGTTGAAGTCACCTAGAAGGATCAAGATCTGTGAGCATGATGCTTCCTGCAGTTGAAGAGACGGCTCTTCATTGACATCCTCTCCTTGATTCAGTGACCTGTAGTAGAAACCACCAACAAAGTTTCCTTTGTTGGCCTGGATTCTAATTTTCGCCAATAAGCTGTTGACCTGCTGCATCTGGAATACTGTATGTAGCTCTGGAAACGCCCAGCAGAAGTGAGAAGTCAACAATCTGGAAAGAGTCTTGTGGCAGCTTCCTTTTGTTGGAGCAGGCTGAGAACAGAATTTGGTTAACTTGCAGAAGGTTAACAGAGGGTCTAATTGCTTGAAGAAAGAGGTTGAACCAGAAGTTCTGAAGTCTTTGCCAAATTTTCACTATTTTGTTTCCATGTTCTGAAAGCCAGGATCAATTCTATTCAGATCAGTATTACAGATATCCTGGTGTTTAAAGGGCAGAGTTCTAGGGATGGTATTAGAGAGTTTTTGAAATGGACATATTTCACAAATGTATATTTTTATGTTGCTTTAACATATAGCCTTTTCTCTCTGATGGAGAGACAAAAAGGAGCTTCTATGTATACAGCTATGCCTGAGAGCTGTTCCCAAACAGTTTATCCTGGCTATCATTTTTTTTCACACAATATTTTTTAAACCAGTTCATCAATTCTGATTAGCTAAAGACATATCTGTATGTGTGAGAGGGAATACAAAGTATAGATGATTTTTCTATATCTGCATACATATTTGTGACAAGCAGTGCTGTATAAGTCTAAATAAATAAATAAATAAATAAATAAATAAAACTTGCTGAAGAAACATGGACCTGCTTATTATTATAACTTGCAGTAGAGGAGAATGAACGCATAGAGAAAGTGAGGTTGATAAACTGAAGGAATGGATTAGCTGCTGCCATATTTGCTGAATAATGACTGAGGATTACAATGGTCAAAAGTTTCTTCTACTGTGTTTCCACTCTGTGATAACAGTGGGCAATAGCCATTTGATTCTTTCAACATAGTTACTATATATATCAGTTACTATAATAATGTTAAATCTTTTGGACAGTAGATGAGAGAAAATTTGAATTTCTCTTTCTCTTTTCTTCCTCACTGCTTCCTTGTACTACTTGTATCAGGGAACGTGTTACCAGGGTACCAACATTCCTTCCTATGCTGGGCATTGCAGCACAATGTGAGAGTAGGAGCTTGAATTTCCACATGGTTTTCTGGGGAACATATTAGTTTTCCTGCTGGGACATGCAGGATCCTACCTGCACAGCTCTGGCTCTTCCCAGGTGAAGATGCAGCAGCCAGGAATAAACCTACCTCCCACCCTTCTTGGTTCCCTATAATTTCTGTCAAGAAGTTGTGCAGGAGGCAGTGAAGAAGAAAAACAAATTAGGAGGTTTAGAACAGGTCTCTAAGTCCTGTAAAGCAGCTCAGATTCAGCACCAGATTCTTATCAAGAGTGCAAGTAATAGAAGTGCTTAATTGTTTAATTATTATTTGCTTGCATATGCTTGGAAAATCAGTTCTTTTCACATTAATATTCAACTCACAACTGTTTATGATTTTTTTTTTCTTTTTCTGTCTGATGATTGTAACAAGATAATTTTCTGAGGAGGTCCCGAAGGCCAGATTCATAAGATGGTCAACTAACCTGAGACAGGGAACCTGTAAGTATGCTTCTAGATAGAGCTAAAAGCAGCTTTCTAAAACCTGTGGGGCTTTATCAGCTGTAGCCCTCTCAATGAGTTACTGTAGCACTTTTATTTTGATAAGGAGAGGTGAAAAAGCAGAAGACCTTATGGCCAAATGTAAGCCCTTCTAAAAGAAAAACAATATGCATAAGAGGACAGACAATATCATGCACGAGACTGAAGAGAATTAGAATGAGTAGTGTCAGATTAACAGAAAAAAAAAAAAAAAAAGGAAAATGTTAATGGTTCATAAGAATTCAGAACCATTTTACAGTCTACAAGAAAAATGTGTTGCAGCAAAATGGCCTTTTACTGGCACTGTGCCAGACCATAATAAAACTGAGACAGTCTTTAAGTATTTTTTTCTTTATAACTAAAATGCTGGAAAATGTAAAACAGTGAAAAGAGCATGGTGTTTAAAGTCATGAACATCAGAATCCACTCAGAAAAATGCTGCATTCTCTGATGGGGGTTCAGAAGGAAGTTAGAACTTCCTTCTGAAGAATAACCTTAAAAATTATTAGGCAATATTTAAGACATGAAATAGATATAGATGAAATGTGTATACACTTCTTCAAAAAATATTCAGAATTTAAAAATTAGATAGGCTAGTGAAAGTCTCAGGTTTCAAATTGAAATATACCAGATTTCTCCAAAATCTGATGAAAGAAAGATGGTAAGTGAAGCTCTGTAAATAGCAAAATAAAAAATTATTTGTGACTAAGAGATAATCATGCCAGAAGACACATCGCCTTACATTAACAAGTCTTTAAGTTATATGTGTGGAAAGTATTGCTATTATCACAAAAGAGCACATAGAAATGAAATTCTATGTTGAAGAGGGGAAAGTACAATATTGGGGTTATACTGTGAATCATCTGATGGGGATGGCAAGTGTTACAGGCTAAGAGATATTTGAAAAGCTATAACTGTACAAACCAGGATATTTTGATGACTTAATGTGGACTGGATCAACTTCATAATGCGCAAGGTGCAATGAGACCAGTTTTTGACACCATCAATGACTACTTTGTGAATCAGTTAGAGACTTCAAGATCTGGGACAGCCTTTTGGTATGTTTCGGTAAGTGTTGAGATCACAATTCAGGATGAAACTGCCAAAGGAAAACTCTATAATAATGACAATAATGCAATTAAGTTCTAATCCTTATAGGAGAAAACCAGGAAAATAACCATCTTGTAAATTTTAAACGGAAAATGAACAAAATGAGGAAGAAAACCAAAAGACGGCCAAAAAATAAAAGACTTGTAAGGCTCATAGAGAATGGCCACTTTTGCCTTAGCAGATCAGTGTTATAAATCACAAATTAAGTATGACTTTTAAAGAACTCAATAAAATCTAATCTGAACAAATTGAAGTACTAGAAAATGATAACAAGCACAAAGACATCCCTTTATAAAGAGTAAGCTGTGTCTTGATGTGGAGAACTGAAAAGGAGTAACTTACAAGTTAGTTCTAACGTAAAGTAAAAGCATAATAAGCTACACGAGAACATTTTGGAGGAGGGAGGGGGGAGTCAGGTTCCTTATCCCAACACACTTTAAAATACCTCAGAAGTATGACAAGAAATTATAAAGAACTGTCGTAAAGCTTGCAAATTATGATGTTATAAAAGTAAAGGTCTTTGCAAAACCAATTAACATTTTTCATTGGTTTACATAGTAGAATTTTGGGAGGCTCTCACATTGGTGATTTCTCCTCCGTACTTACAATGATGAACTGTGTAAAACTGAAGTGTTCGTAGAAATGGCTTTAAAATAAATTGTCAAACTTTATAGCAAGAAATTTCCAAGTATTTTAGGAAATTCTTATGTAACATTACAAAACTTTCTATAGTGTAAAATACGCTATTTAACTTGGCCATAACATGAGGGGAAGATGTTTTTTAAAAATAACTTACATTTACAAAGGCTACAATAGCCTGCTCAACAGATAAGTGATACCCTCACACACAGGAAAATAAAAAGATGAAAGTCACAGAACCATAGAATGGTTTAGGTTGGAAGGGACCTTAAAGATCATCTAATTCCAACACCCTTGCCATAGGCAGGGATACCTCCCACTAGACAAGGTTGCTCAGAGCCCTATCCAATCTGGTCTTAAACACTTCCAGGGATAGGGCATCCACAACTTCTCTGGGCAACCTGTTCCAGTGCCTTACCACCTTCAGAGTAAAGAATTTCTTCCATATAAATCTAATCTAAATCTAACCCCTTTTAGTTTAAAAACATTACTCATCATCCAGAGTTAATCATATTGCTACACCCCCTGACAAAGAGTCACTCTCCAGTTATTCTGTAGGCCCCCTTTAGGTACTGGAAGGCTGCTTTAAGAACCTTCTCATCTCCAGCCTGAACAACCCCAACTCCCTCAGCCTGTCTTCATACGAGAGGAGCTCCAGCCCTCTCATCATCCTTGTGTCCCTCCTCTGGACTTGTTCTAATACCTCCATGTCTTTGTGCTGGGGGCCCCAGAGCTGAACGCAATATTCTAGCTGGGGTCTCATGACAGCAGAAAGGAGGGGGAGAATCACCTGCCTCAACCTGTTGGCCATGCTTCTCTTGATGCAGCCCAGGATACAATTGGTTTTCTGTGTTGCAAGCACACTTTGCCAGCTCATGTCAATCTTCTCATCAACCAACAACCTGTAGTCCTTCTCCTCAGGGCTGCTTTCAATCTATTCTCCACCCAGCCTGTATTTGTGCCTTGGCCCAGATGCAGGACCTTGCACTTGGCCTTGTTGAACCTCATGATGTTCACACAGGCACATCTCTCAATCTTGTCAAGGTCTCTCTGGATGGCTTCCCTTCCCTCCATGGTGTAGACACTGCACCACACAGCTTGGTCATGACCATAAGGTTCTGTACTGGGACAGATGAACATTCACAAGTAATCAGTGAAGGGAGAGCAGTAATAGAGCAAAGTTTATAACATGACAGAATTATTTGGAATTCAACTGAAACTGATGGCAAGATCTTGTAGAAAGACCTCAGATGATATTGTCTGGCTGAGTGGCATTATGACAAAATAAAAACTGTTCCTGTTCAGCATAAACAGGACATTGAACCAAATGGACTTTTGCGCTGACTCTACACAAACGTTATTATCTTCTAGACAGTTTACTAGGACTAGAAAATACAAGTGAATGGTTCACTCAAACACTTTCTCATGGGTTGCTTTTAAGACTGTTGGAATAAGACAGGCAGAAAAATGCCCACAGATAGTCTCCAGGCAGGCCAAGGGTGCCTGGAAAACAAAACAGTACATTTTTAGCAGTTCCTTTGTGTGAAACCTTCAATGACTGCAGGATGTTTTTGTTTATGAGCCATATTTCTAGTGAAGTCAAAGAAAATGCAAGAAATATCTGTTCATAAGGCCATCACCTACATGGCACTAGCCAATAAAAACATGATATGAGAAATTGCCCTAAATCTAATCAATTACACAGATTACAACCCTCAGTTTTTCATGACCAAACATGCTAAATCCTTATGTAGCCAGTTTTAGTTCTGATAAAGAAAATGGTGGTGTTTTTTTGGTTGTTGTTGGTGGTGGTTATTTTGTGTGTGTGTGTGTGTGTGTGTGTGTGAATATTTTCACTTCAGTTTGTGATATTCCAGTGCTACAGCAAGAAACAAGATAAAAAACCTGAAGATGCAGCAGTAAGTACAACTGCAGCACCAGCTTGTTAGTGAAATCTGTTAAAGAAAAACATAATTTTGGAAGAGATTTTGTAGAAGAGACGTATTTGCTTCATTAATTTTAGGGCTATTGCCAAGAATCTGTTCAGTGCAGAAAAGTACTAGGAAGTTGGCTTAGGGAATCTCTAGCACTATAGATGGGGAACTGACACCTTTCTGTATGTCTCAGCCTTTTCATATGTATCATCCTAACATAGATTGACCAAGGTTTTTGTCCATTTTTGTTATGATGTGGTGGACTAAAAGAAGTGTTCCTTACTTTCACTAAGCATATTTTTTTTGTCAGATTACAAATGAAGCTGCAGCCTGCTGATTTGGAATCCCACTTCTTGAACACTGTGTCATCCTTCACTTGTTTGTCCAAGTCAATAAGTATTCTTACTAAACTGTCTAGGACTTTGCAGCCTCAATTAAATCACAACGCCAAATGTTACAGATCTATAATAAGTGACTGGATTCCTTCAGTAAATACAAGAACATTTAAATATTCATTGCTGTAGGTAGTATTGTGCTGAACAAGTGAATAAAGAATAATTATATAGTGTGTCACGAACGTGTGTTCCAGAAAAAAAAAAAAAAAAACTGTTTAATTAAAAAAAAAAAAACAAACTTCTTGATAGAGACCATTGTAAATGAGATAAATACTTTATTGAAGCAGCCAGTAGCACTGACCCAATACTCTCATTTATGAAACAAAAGTCAAAAAAGGAAGTTAGGACCGGTGTTTATTATCTATAAAATATGCCCACTTATTTAACTCAGAACAAGAGATCTAGATACTTTATACTTTGGCATATCAAGATAAAAGCAATTTGCCAGTGGGAATCACAAATATTTTTTTGCAAAGTTCTGGCAGCACAACAATTACAGTGACAGGAAATAAGGTATTCAGGAGCCTTCTCAGGAGAAGGCTTTCCATTCAGTGTCAAATGGACACTTGTCAAGCCAAGACGAATGCACATACTTAAAAGAATGTCGTCCATCCAGCTTGACACCTTCTGTAGGCTGAACAAATTCAATATGCTTCAGATATGATAGTTCAAGTAAATGTGTGAAGCACCATATGGAAGAAGTGAACACCTGCTGCAAGGTGTCACCTAGCAATATTGCATGTGTCTGATCGAAGATTGCTGACATAATTCACAGAAGGGACAGAGTTTGTCCCCTACAGATGAAGAAATGATGGCAGTGTGACTCACAGGGGACTTGAAAGAAGAGTGGATCTGAAATCTGTCACTTTTAGAAATATGTCCTTCAACAGTTGCAGTTGCCATTTTTTTGTAAGATTTTTTTTTAACTATTATCAGCTGCATGAGTTTTTTTTAATTTATTTATTATTTTTTTTCCCTTCAGTTTACAGAGTTGATTTATGGGGATGAAGGTTATCATTTTTTTATGGCACTTTAGAAATTACACTGACTTCCTAGTACAATCTTTCTTTTCCTTGCTTACATGGTCCACTAAATTCACGTTTATATGATAAAGAACTTTTATCATGATAGAGAATGTAGGATGATCCCTATTTTATGAATTGTTTAGGGAAGACTGAGAGTTCCTGGAAAGCAGTAGGAGCACAAAAAGCTCTCTGCACGATGTGATAACATTGACTGAAATGAAAGCATTATCACATAGGAACATCAAACATGTTATAAACATGCCCAGGGTCAAAGGCACACAGAGCTCTCTGGAGGGAGGAAATAGAGAGAGGGATAAATCACACTGTTCATTCAGGATATCTGAGAAAATGGCCAACAAAGTAAAGTGGGTCGAGAAGCCAAAGATGTACAGTACATTAAATGAGTATATAATTTCTACTCCTGTAATTATAATAGGCAAGAATGAGATTACTATTTATTAAAATAAGTAGGAAGAAGAAGATTTTTTGAGGATGAACATTTGTGCATAGGGCAGAGCACAGTTTAACATTTAGACTAGCATCTGAACATTGTCTCTCTGTGATAATTTATGGGGAGGATTTTTCTTTCTTTTAGCTAAGCATATCAAGCTTGGTGAGAATTTATATGAGTGCAAATAAAGAAAAAAAGAAAAGCATAGACTGCAGGAAAATAGTGCTTCCACTATTCATTCCAGCTTTTGTTCATTTATTTAGATTTAGAACCCAGTATTCTAGGGGCAGATAAATAATAATAATAATAATAAACAAACAAACAACAACAAAAAAACCTAGTGTTACCTCTCTCTAAAAAAGTCCTTATACACAAACAGATTTGGTTATGTTCCTCAACTGCTCCTTAATAAAACCAAGTCACAGAGTCCCAGGAGTACTTACAAAGCTGATACTACCTGCAGCACATATCGTGGTGTAGGACAGGGAAGCTCTCAATCAGGTCTCTGATTTAGGACTAGAAAGACAATAACCACCATCTATGAATATTCAGCGTAGATCACCCTAGACAAGCACCTTGTTTTTTTTCTTTTTTTTTTTTTTTGTCTTCTCTGCATGACTAGCTTTGGTATGTAGGAATAAAATATGAATTGCATTAACTTAATGTTTAAGAGGCTTTGGGCAGCATGGTTCAGGTCTAAAAGCAAAGATAATGTAGTAACTCTGTAACAGCTAGGTATTGGTGATACAAAGTTGATTGTCATACTTTTTAATGTGAACACCATCAACAGTTGACTGAGCACCAACAACTGAAAAACCTCAAAATTCTGTCATTTAAAACTGAATAATCAATAACTAAAGGGCTGTCTATAAGGAAATAGTTGAACCTTGCCCTGCCATTTCCTAATCATTCCTATGTTGACTACTTTTACCTGCTATACAGTATGACCAAATTCTTTAATTTGTTTCTTCTTATTGAAAAAAAAAAAAAAAAAAAAAAAGCAGCAACAACAACAACAACAAAAGATTGTCTCAGATTTTTTTCATGCATGATTATAAGTGTATTTGTATATATGTGTATGCGTCTGTCAGATGATATTACTGTGAGGTAAATATGCATGACTGCTTAATTCCAGGGAAACAACCTATGCATCATCTGGCAAGGTATTAAGTACACATAGGTTATTATGAACCCTGCAGCTACATTAATTTAGCAAAGTTTTCATAAATGTGTCACTGAATTAGCAAGGAAAATATTTCTTCCCCCTCTGTCTTGCTTTTATTTTGCAATTGCATCCCTTCTGCGTCTATGTAATGAAGAAGGTCCATTTACACAAAGAATGAGAAGGTGCAATTAGTCATCAAAATAAGGCAATTTTATAAAGAAAAGGTTGTTCTGTAATAATTTGTTGCAAAGTTGGAAATAATTGGAAGCATTTCTCTAAACACTTTCTATAAATATGGCATCCCGGGTAAAGGAATTATTATTATTTTAGAAATTAATCTAATTTTTGCCTGCACATTGTCATTTATGTGAATAGGACTTGTCAGCTTGATTTGTTACAATGGCTGAATTGCTTGCTTAATCTCTGAAATATAAATAAAACATTTAATTGCTTTAACTGGGACTGTTAACCTTTTCAGTACTGCTCTCTTAATGTGCATCTCAGGAGCAAGCTTTGCTTTTGATTTTAAAAATTTAAAAATATGATCTCAGTAAGGTTACTGGAAAAAAAAATTAAAAAAAAAAATTAAAAAAAAGGAGTACTTTAAAGAATGGTTCACTGAAGAATCCTAGGGTGTGGAGTACAATAATGTATAGGATAGAGTCCCTTCCAGACCAAACTCACATCCATGAGACATACAAAGAGCACATGATTTTTCCAACTCAGCTCCATTAGCTATTGTGGATGAAGTCCATTGATCAATTTTATAGGTAAGAGTAGATAATTTGATAGTCCTAGCCTAGGAATCTGGGCAATTTGTATTCAGTTCTGTTTTGTGCTGTCCCTGAAACTGAACTACAAAAAAAAAAGAATAATACAGATTAACAGTACTTCTGATTGGAATGTTGTCCAGATCGAAGCATTAAAGACTGAGGCAGAATAAGTTCTTTATGCAGCGTTTTGTCAGTAGATGAGAAGCATCCAGCATGCTAACATTGCCTTGTGAAACAGAAAAATAGGAGGGATCTTCAGAGATATTCTGACTTCATGCTCAAGCAATTCTGAGAGCATCGAAATAAAAGACGGGGTGGAGCAACCATATTTTATACCTATATTCACAGTTTTTCAGCACCAGCAGATCTACTTTATTAATACACTGGCAGCTGTTGCAGGAGACCTAGTAAATGAGAAGCTAAAAGCTCGAGAGAGTTATCAGTTGAACTGCAGTTTAAGAAAACCTACAGGCTATCTAGATCTGTCAGTAAAAAATACTGCAGTGTGAGCACTCAAGTTTAACTTCTCTGAGAAGCAAGAAGACTGGTGTGTACAAGCAGAGTATTAGTCACATCCAAATTTTTGCTTTATAATAGTATATTGAGCAAAACCTTTGTTATTATTATTATTATTATTATGTTGTTGTTGTTGTCTGTTGTTGTTATTATTATTAATTATTATTATTATTATAAAAGAATTCCCATATATAATCCAGATGTGCAGCAGCAAACAAAAAAGTACAATTACACAAATGGTTTTATAGAGCCACTAACGACTACTCAAATATTATCTAAGTTTCTTTTTCCTCTGTTTGCTTCAAACTAAACTGCTAGAATAACTCAATAAATTTGCTCAAAATACAGGAAATTAGTGTTAGTTATGACTAAAGTGGTCCCATTTACACTCCACTTGATAGCACAAGGATTATTTGTTGCAGCAATCTGTGGAAAAACTAAAATGTGTGGATTGACTTTATTTCTCATTACATTCACATTGCTGAATGGCATAAAGTGTAATTTAGAATAATTTTTATGCAAGATTTCTCTGTTAAAGCCATGTGAAAAATATATTATAGATGAATAACTTATACTAAATACTATTTCATTGCTGGCTGGTAGTAAAATTTCAGGAAAGGCTGAGCTTAATAACATTTGTAGCTGCAATGCTAATATATGGTAATGCAACTTTGTCTTACTGATATTTTGTTGTTGCTGTTATTGAAGATTTTAAAGTTGTCTAAGGACTGAGATTTCTACACTTTTTAAAATTCTACTTTTTTTTCTGAATTACTTCCAAAAAAAACAAAACAAACAAGCAAACAAACAGAAATCTTACTGTACAGGAGCTGAACTGTTGGAAAAAAAGTAAATATTAAAAAGATGTGATTACTTACGTTGTAGCATTTTTAGATTTGCAAACTGTACCACCAGTTAAGTTTTTGTATATCCAGTCAAAATTACATTCTCAAGTTCAAAGTGTTCTGCTTGCAGCTTATAACCATGTAAACAGCACATAAAGGTCAAGGAAAATACAATGTAATTGTTCTGAAAAAGAGATATAAGCTTAATTCATTTTATAATTTCATGAGATGCCTATGGCATGGACCTTAATGATGTTGAACTATTGGCTAGCTAGATCAATGAAATATTAGTGATCTATGGTAATAGCCCATAGATCTTTAAAAGCCACCTACTAAAACCTTTATTTGTTGCCTTGAGAGCTAGAAATGCTTTGAAAACCTCATGTAACACTGTAATTTTTATTTGCTTTTAGAAGTACTGCTTGTTATGATTGTGAGCCTAAGGGAAGGTTAATTAAAGTCAATAGAGACATCTTAAAACCAGGAAATATTAAGGCCATGTACTTTCTTCTTATTACAAAAACTAGTGAAAGAAAGAAGAGAGTAAAAGTGAGATCTGTTTGCCAGTGGTCCTACTCTCAATCTACAGTTACTGAAGGTACTCACATTTGTCTGACTATTATGTAGATGAAGAAGTAGAGGTAAAATTGAGCAACATTTTGAGTTACCTGGTCTAGTGGAAGGTGTCCCTGCCCATGGCAGGAGGTTTGGAATTAGTTGTTCATTAAGGTCTCCTCCAACCCAAACCATTCTATGATTCTATGATTCTATGATACGATTGAATTTGGCAAGCAGCTGTATGTCTGCATATATTTTATCTAGATAACTCTATCCAGAGTTATTTCCCTGAAACTGTAGAGAAACTTGAGGCTATTGCCTCTAGTCCTAACAACTGTGAGAAGAGGATGGCACCCAGCTCCCCACAGCTTCCATTCTGGTAGCTGTAGAGAGCAATAAGGTCTCCCCTGAGCCTCCTCTTCTCCAGACTAAACAACCCCAATGCCCTCAGCCGCTCCTCATAGGATTTGTTTTCCAGGCCCTTCACTAGCTTCATAGCCCTTCTCTGGACACATTCCAGGGCCTCGATGTCCTTCTTGTACTGAGGGGCCCAAAACTGAACACAGTACTCAAGGTGCAGCCTCACCAGAGCAGAGTACAGGGGGACGATCAGCTCCCTTGTCCTGCTGGCTACAATATTCCTGATACAAGCCAGGATACTGCTGGCCTTCTTGGCCACCTGGGCACACTGCCAGCTCATGTTCAGGTGAGCATCAATCAGCACCCCTAGATCCTTTTCCTCTGCCCAGCTTTCCAGCCCCTCTACCCCAAACCAGCATTGCATGTGTTGTTGTGGCCAAAGTACAGGACTTGGCACTTAGAAATGTTGAACCTCATCCCGTCGGCCTCTGTGCATCAATCTGACCTCTCCATGTCCCTCTGTAGGGCCTTCCTACCCTCCAGAAGATCGACACTTCCCCACAATTCCCCACAACTTGGTGTTGTCTGCAAACTTACTGAGTGTGCACTCGATTCCCTCATCCAAATCATCAGTAAAGATATAAAAGAGGGTGGGTCCCAACACTGACCCCTGGGGCACACCACTTGTGACTGGTCACCAGCTGGATTTCACTCCATTCACCACTACTCTCGCGGCCCAGCTGTCCAGCTAGTTTTTAACCCAGGAAAGAATGTAGCTATCAAAGCCACGGGTTGCCAGGTTATCCAGGAGAATACTGTAGGAAACCGTGTCAAAGGCCTTGCTGAAGTCTAGGTAGATGCCTTTCCCTCATCCACCAGGCAGGTCACCTGGTCATAAAAGGAGATGAGATTGGTCAGGTAGGACTTGCCTTTCATGAAGCCGTGCTGGTTGGGACTGATCCCCCATCTGTCTCGCCTATGCTAAGTGATTGCATTCAAGATGACCTGTTCCATCACCTTTCCTGGCACCGAGGTCAGGCTGACAGGCCTGTAGTTCCCTGAGTCCTCCTTACAACCCTTCTTGTAAATATTACAGAAAAAAACAAGTAGAAGCAGGCTGCTCAACTCTCCCTTGCCCAAGGGTGGTGCTTATCACTGACACTAAAAAGTCTGACTGTCTTCCACAGGTAGGCAGCAAACCAGGAGTAGTCTGGGATGGCACATTTTGAAGCTCAGCTGGGTCTGCAGGTTCAGGCCTGAGATTCATTGTGGGTACTGAGCAGCAGTGCAGGACTGAAGGTTCCAGGAGAGGTGACCAGGTCAAGTAAGGCTCAATAGTGCACTCAAGGGCCTGATCTTCTGTGATAAAGCTAGTTGTCATTTCAGGAAAATCAGTTATTTGGTAGGAAAGAAATTTGAAGTGCTCTATTTTCTCACACTGTTTCACCAATTCCTCTGCCTATTTCCTCCTGCAGGTACACTGACTGACACAGAAGGAGGACCAGGGCAAAGTTCAGAGTGGAAAGAATAGCATCATGTAGGTTGCTTCTTCACCTATTTGTTAAGCTGCTGGGCCCTGTGAACAATGATTTCATCCCTCCTTTAAGTGAACATATTGATTTTTGCTTCAGTGTATGTGTATGCCCTTCCTTCATTATGGGATCACTTATAATAAAACTTGCTCATGTTGACACTTGTTGAACTATGGAAGAACTTCACAAAGCCAGCAAAGCCCCAGACTACTACTGAAGTAAATTAGGATGATTTAATTAAACATCTTTTTCCAAACTGAATGGACACAGCAGAATAGATTTTATTTTAATACTCTGGAATTTGAATTTTTTAGTTATGCAAAATATAATAGCTATGCAACTGTCATATAGAGAGGTTTACCTCTTGAGAGGTTTCATTATATTAGAAGCTTTCTAGAGGAAAAGAAGGAGGTATGAACTTCAGGCAGTGTCCAATACTAAAAATATTCCTCTTCCCTCTGGTTATGATTATATGCTGCTGATGCTATGATATAGTCCATGAGGAGGTTTCTTTTCCTGAATTATTCTCTAGTGATTCCGAATAGAGTCACAGAGGAAGTACCACAATATCATACTTCACTAAATCAGCTTAAGTTGATAGCATAGACCCAGAAGAGAAAATCACAGTTAAAGGCAGAAATACATTAATTCACACGATGTTAAGTGAAAAGTGTAAGAGTGGAACCATGCATAAATGGAACTAGTATTCCACATACCTTTCCTGGTTATTAATGATTCATTGTTGTTATTATTGAACTGCTATGTTAGTATATGAAAGTCATTTCACCTTCTCGCAAGTGGAATGACTTTTTATTTTTTTATTTTTTTTCCTTTTACTGGGTTTACCTTATATTTGTCTTACCTGGCAAAAACATAAGCAGCATGGAAATCGTCCAGTCTTAGTACACAAGTAGACTTCGTGCAGCTGTAACTATTTCAGTTAGCTGTATAATTTGCATATGCGATTCTTTTCTCACAGGATTAAGATAGGTTGCTTTAAGCATTTTTATTCCCATCTAATGTTTCCATGCCATGCAGCTTGTAGTGTTTATGTTGTTCAGTTTAAACAACACAAGAGTTGCATGCAGAAGAAGGCTTCCTATGTTCTGTATGGCATTTAGTTCACTGGGGACTTCTTCAGTGCAGCTGCAAGGCAACTAACAGCAATAATTATTAGGAATAAAAGCAATTGCTAAGCACTTTGTACATTTATAATATTACAGAAAACACAGAAACACATATTCCTTACCCCAAATATCAATTTATCCCTAGCCACAAGTATTAGTTTTAACCATGCACATCTATAATATCATTTTCATGGGGCTATTTTAATGTATGGTTCCTCTACTATAGAATTGTAATATAGGTCTACATGAAATAAGAAGAATAATTCCTTCTAGAAACTTATGTGAACTGACTGTTCCATTGGAGCCATTATGGTTTATCATGTATTTAAGGCCTTCTAAAATATGAATTATTGATAGACTCCAAGGAGCAATGATTCTTTATCATTTATAAATATTTATTTGCAGAATGGGTATAATTGACCTCACATAGACCGTAATGGCTCCAACTGGTCTATTATACAATAGAATAAGACATTTTAAAAATCCTAACTCCTAGCCAATGTCTTGGAAGCATAATTAAGTGCTATTAAAATCCAGGAAGGGGTTTAACTTTGTTTATAAAGCAATTATACTTGCAATGTGCCTTATTTTAAATACACAAAAATAAAGTCTCAAATTTAGCTACTTATCAATACTTTCAAATATTTCCACTAACAGCACATTCACTGATACTTCCCTACTTTGCAGGCATCCCAGAACCTGTTTCTTCACTTTGACCCCTCTGAACACAGAATCACAGAATCATTTAGGTTGGAAGAGACCTCCAAGATCACCTAGTCCAACCTCCGACCTAACACTAACAAGTCCTCCACTAAACCATTATCACCAAGTTCTACATCTAAATGTCTTTTAAATACCTCCAGGGATGGTGACTCAACCACTCCCCTGGGCAGCCTATTCCAATGCCTAACAACCCTTTCAGTAAAGAAGTTTTTCCTAATGTCCAAACTAAACCTCCCCAGGCACAACTTTAGCCAGTTTCCCCTCGTCCTACCACTGGGCACGTGGGAGAATAGACCAATCCCCACCTTGCTACAGCCTCCTTTAAGGTACCTATAGAGAGCGATAAGGTCACCCCTGAGCCTCCTCTTCTCCAGGCTGAACAATCCCAGCTCCCTCAGCCGCTCCTCGTAAGACTTATTCTCCAGACCCCTCACCAGCTTTGTTGCCCTAAACACACTCCTTACCTCCTTCTCTAACATTTGTTATTGTGATAAAATGCATGGCAAGAGGTGCTTGTGATATCAAAGTGCAAATTGTGAATAGACACGTAGTTAAAGTAGCATGAGTGACTTGGAATTTGAGAGTAAATGTTGTGAGTGCAGTCTGCATACTACATTAGATAAGAGACTCTGTTAAGATCTCTTTATTTATTTATTTACTTGTGATAAGGACTGATTGCTTGTGTTCTCTCACTATGCTACTGAGCTAAATTATTTTTAAAATATATAACAAGCAGCTCATATGTTAGAAACTCATCTCCTCTCTAAATTGTCCCTACCCATCATAGCAAGCCTTTTTTCACAGTGTGAAGTAATGTTAATAAACTGAAACTTCTGAATAAACTTCTGAAATGTAGACTTGAATATTCTTATTTCTTTTAACTCCACATGCTGTACATCACACTTCTTCCTACAGTAAGCAAGACCCAGTGTGAGGGTTTCATATACTTTTTGATTTGCATGGTTATGATATAAAATAAATATTAGTTACATTAGTCACTGGAACTATATAAGAGAAAAGAGGGTCTGACATGACTTTTCTGTGGTGACTGAAAAGACTGATTTATTTAGGAGATGAAACATTTTAAGCAGCTTTGGTGCTGGGCACTATTTCCTAAATACCATGAGAACTTAATATTTATAAAAACAATAAAATATGTCTCTTGGAATCTGAAAATGTGTTTTTATTCTTTTTCAGGTAACAGTAGACCATTATGACAGAATGCAAGAAAGTCTACTAAATATAACACCTGCCATGCAGACAGTCTAAACTATAAAATAGTTCTGCTCAATTATGCTCAGATTTTCAGTAGCATTTATAATAACAGATACAACAGTAATATTACTATTTTGAGAAAAAAAAAAAAAAAAGAATTATTGATATGTGCAAGCTATAAATCTAAAGTTAAAACACCTGGAGTATGTCACAGCTGAATGTCTGCATTTCTGTCAGTTTACTAGTAAGCAATGTAGCCGGATAAATGCTACCAGTGAAAACAAACAAACAAATAGACAAACAATCAAAAATGTTAAAAATTTAGTGACCAGATTCTGTCATCTCACTCAGACTAGGCAGTATGCAATTTCAGCATCACTTTCATGATTTTCTTCTGAATTCTTACTGAGGCTAGTACTATGCTATACAAACCGATGTGCCATAGTTTTACCTTACTACTATTTTCTTTGTTAGAGAAAATATTCAAATTAGAGATTATGCTTCCCACTTTGTGCTGTTCTTTAAGATTTTGAGTAATTGTGCATTTATGATCAAAAGAAGCCCAAGAATTTCATATTGATTATTAATCCAAAATCCAAAGTAGATAACACTAGCAATGTCAGATAAGAAAGATTAGTAACATTATCCTTATTGGCATTTTAAAAACTCAAATTTGATAAGCTCAGGAACTAAAATTTCTGAGTGTGAGTTTACACAGTGTATTAAGGAAACAAGCCTCTTCCCAGCTTTGTCCTACTGAAAACCTCAAAATCTTACTCCTTTTTCTCCCCATGAAAAAAAAAAAAATATATATATATATATATACACACATATATATATGCGTGTGTGTGTGTGTGCATGTATATCCTAAGAGGCTCATTTCAAGCAGGTAAATCTGTGAGATGCCCTAAATTAAATTATTTCAGCAACTAATAGGGAAAAGATTCTTGAAGAGCATAGTTCAAATTAAGGGCTCAGATTCTTCAACAGCTCTCAGATGATTTGATTGGAAATCTGACTACTGGCACTGTTTGGCCATTTCTTGAGTTTTCACTTATGCAAGTTAGTTACACAGAGAAGAGGCAATTGTGAGATTGTGGAGTTGGTCTGGGGAAGAAATAATGGAAAGGACTTTTGAGATTTTTTTTGTGGTGGTATATAAATGTTACGAAATAATTGGCAGCAAAAGCAGCAGGAAAATAATTCTGAGGGTGAATCAGAGCATACAGTGTTCATGTCCCTGGTTTTAATTTAATAGAAAATAATGAAATGCAAAGCTACTGTAAAAATAAATAGATCACCTGTGCCAGCAAACAGAAGAGCAGCCACTAATGGAAACATAATTGTTAAATGAGGCTGAAGTTAATTAAACTGAGCAATCTTCTTGCATTCTTTGTCAATAGTTTTTGAAATAAAATGAAATATTAAAAATGGAGAAACACAATTTATCAGGGATGAAGTAGTTTGACTGTTAGCTTTTAATAATATAATAAGAAAAATATGTGCTTGTCAAGTTTTTGCTTTCTTTAAAGTAGGATCTACATTGTCAGTGTTCCTAACCATTGTTTCAGTAAATTTGGAAAGAGATGCCAAATTTTCAGAAGATGTAAATTAGTAGATCTTTATTAAAGTCAATGATGGTGCAGAAAAAATGATCTATTTTGCTGATTTGCAACACTTTTTTTCAGTATAAATTGTCCATATACATTAGACGCTTAAGGGGTCCATCAAACTGAGTTTACAGATGCTCTGATGAAGTATTGTACATCACCCAAAACTTGCTAGCGAATAAGATTTAATAATTTTAGGCAGATAGTTCACATCTCTACCCAATTGAAATTACACATCAAAAAGGAGAAGGGGAATCCTTTATCACAGGTTTTGCCAACTTCCTATCATTTCTTTTTTGGAGAGAAAACAAGTACCTAAATGACTGTTTATAAAGCCCCTAATCTCGATATGCCTTTGCACAGTTGGGAACGATTTTAATTTCTTTCTACCTGTTTGTCATTAATGGTTGATGCAATAATGACATATCTTTAGTTAGTCAATTATCTATAGAAGATTGTGTAATTAATAGCAAATCACAAAATATTCTGGTTCTGATCAATTCTTTCATAAGTTATCAAAGAAGTATCATAGCTTTCATGTTGAACTTTGATTCACCAATTTCAGTGGTTGCAGAATAACATTGTTTTTTTGAACACATAAGATCAGATGTTCAGCTTAATATATATATAATATATTAATTTAATGATTTTTAACAAGTTTAACTAGCTCTCTTCCCACTTTTTTTTTTCTTTGCAATCAGTGCATGTTATATACATATTTCACAGGGAAAGGCATTTATTTCAAGTTGCAAGGTAAAAGAAGGTTTTGCTACTTATGGTCTAACTTTTTAATTTCTTATAGATTTCTGTCTGCATCTTGTTTGATCTCCACACTGATAGGTAGAATAAACTGGCATTCTCAGACTAATAGCTCCCATATTTATTTATTTCTGAAAATAAATATGTAATGTCACTGGACAGTTTTCACCACTACAGTCTACTTTTCTGCAGTTGACTGTACATTTTTCCTTCAAGTCATATTACAGGGTATATAAACTTATTTGTTTTTTACATTGTGTGGACCAAAGTTTTGGCTTTGCTGACTTAAATTCAGACTGCACTGATGGACTGTGCAAAAATAAGGACCAAGGAATAGTTAAAGTTCTCCAACAGAAATAGGTTCAGGACAGAAGAAATAAAAATGATCTTAAAATAACTTTATTAACAAGAAGTCTTCTTTTAAAAATCCGAGTAAAATTTTTATCCCATATTCCACACCCTACCTCCTTCCTCAACCCCTCACCCTGTCTCCCACCCCCCTATTTTTTTTTTCCTTGCAGAACTTTTACATGATCTATCTGATCTTTAGTGCTCCACTTTATTTTGAACAGGCTAATTTTAGCTGACAAACTGTGACAAAGAAATCCTTTCATAAACCTGAAGTTAGCAACCCACTAAGGGTAAGATTACACAAATGAAGCCAGGACAAGACTACCCAAGTGAAGCCAGAGTCAGGTTTATAGAATCATAGAATCATGGAATGTTTTACCATGAAAATCCATAGAATCCATTGAATGCTTTTTCATGGAAAGGCTTTTGACACTGTCTCCCATAACATCCTCATAGACAAGCTCAGGAAGTGCGGCCTAGATGAGTGGACAGTGAGGTGGATTGATAATTGCCTGGATGGCAGAGTTCGGAGGGTTATGCCTAGTGGTGCGGAGTCCAGTTGGAGGCCTGTAGCTAGCAGTGTCCCCCAGGGGTCAGTTCTGGGTCCAGTGTTCAACTTACTCATAAACCACCTGGACGATGGAAGGGAGTGCACCCTCAGCAAGTTTGCTGATGACACAAAGTTCAGAGGAGTGGCTGATACCCCAGAAGGCTGTGCAGCAATTCAGAGGGGCCTCAACAGGCTGGAGGGCTGGGCTGAGAGGAACCTTATGAAGTTCAAAAAGGGTAGGTGAAGGGTCCTGCACCTGGGGAGGGATAACCCAAGCACCAGTACAGGCTGGGGGCTGACCTGCTGGAGAGCAGCTCTGCAAAGAGAGACCTGGAAGTCCTGTTGGACAGCAGGGTGACCTTGAGCTAGCAATGTGCCCTCGTGGCCAAGAAGGCCAACAGTATCCTGGGCTGCATTCGGAAGAGTGTTGCCAGCAGGTCAACAGGGAGGGGATCCTCCCCCTCTACTCAGCCCTGGAGTATTGTGTCCAGTTCTGGGCTCCCCAGTACAAGAGGGACGTGGAACTACTGGAGCGAGTACAGAGGAGGGCTATGAAGATGATTAGAGGACTGGAGCACCTGTCGTATGAGGACAGGCTGAGGGAACTGGGCCTGTTTAGCCTGAAAAAAGAGAAGACCTCATCAACGTGTATAAAAATCTCAATGGGAAGTGTCAAGAGGATGGACCAATCTTTTTTTCAGTTGTCCCCAGTGAGAGGACAAGAGGCAATGGGCACAAACTGAAGTACAGGAAGATCCAGCTGAATACAAGAATGAATTTCTTTACTGTGAGGGTGACAGAGCACTGGGACAGGTTGCCCAGAGATGTTGTGGCGTGTTCTTCTCTGGAGATATTCAAAGCCTGCCTGGATGCCATCCTGTGCAATGTGCTCTAGGTGATCCTGCTTGGCGGGGGGGGGTTGGGGGGTGGGGTTTGGACTGGATGATCTCCAGAGCTCCCTTTCAACCTCAGCCATTCTGTGATTCTGTGGTTCTGTGAATATCCTGAACTGGAAAGGACCCACAAGTATCACTGATTCCAACTCCTGGCTCTGCAAATGACCACCCAAAAATCATGTGTCTGAGAGCATTGTCCAAACAATTCTTGAATTCCTGCATGCTCGGTGCTGTGACAACTTCCTTGAGAAGCCTGTTCCAGTGTCTCACCACCTGAACCTCCCCGTCACAGTTTCATGCCAGTTTATGCAGGGCTGCAGAGATTCCACACAGCACTGCATCCCACAAGACAGACAGAAAGGTTACTTGTCTCCTCGAGCTTTTGGAAATACTAGCTGGACTGATATCTAATCCAGAGAAAACAGTAAAACAAACTTAACATCAGTTTAGCTCTCTTTTGTTCCCTCAGGCTGTGAAGTTTTTTTAGAAGCATGCAGTATAGAATCTCACCCTTTGTGTTTAGAAAATAAGAATACATAATCCATAAGAAGATTTTGGGATGTAGCTGTCTAGAAACCTATTTTATTTATTTCTATAGTGTCCATCTTAATATCTTTTCTTCAGAAGTCAGAAGACAATAGCAAACACATAGCTGAACAAGTCCAAGTGGCATTCAGAACATTTACTAAATAGACAGAAACAAAGCAAGTGAAAGAAATGGGGAAAAAAAAAAGAAAAAAGAAAAAAAGAAAAAAATCACACTGGTCAAGTAGAAGAGCCTTACACTGATGATCATATTCTAGTAAGGTTTTCAACATTTTCTTTAAATCAATTGATAGATTTCACTTATGGCTGGTAAATTGAAGTCAGTGCATTAAAAACTGGCCTGAGCAGCACTGAGATCAGATCAAATCCTTTAAACTGACAGAAGCATCACTGATTTCAGCCACAAAGAACACTTTATTTGGGGAGTAGGCAGAAATTTAATGTCTTTTTCTTGAAAAATTAAGAAAAGTCTATATCAGAATATCATTCTTTTTGAAGAAGCAAAATAGAATTAAATGTCCAAGCAGTAGAGAAATTTTCCTTTAACCACATTGACTTTTCCAAGAAATGCCTATATTTCCTTGAAGCTACACTATGGTTTAAAGATAGGGATGATTCAGAAGCTGTTTCATTTGATTCTGTCTGCAAAAAAATGGAATAGTTCAAAATGTTACCACTAAGAAAAGCAGACACTGCATAGAGTTTAGTCTGTCTTTGTATCTCCCTGGCTGTCATGCCAAGAAATCAATGCCATTAACCATAACAATAAAACATAGCACTGAGTCTCTTATTTATCAAGAAATCTAAGAGCTTTGCAAAAAAGTCCTGATAAGGGTTCTTGGTAATTGGAACACGCAGCGTCAGCTTGTCTTTGTTAGATCACTTCTTAATGCCACTCCACCACACAGAGATATTTTCCCAGAAAACTCTAACCTTCATGGGCATTGTCTGATTTGAAACCTTAATGCAGTCTGGGGATTTTTATACAGTTACACAGAATGCAAAGAGAAGTTCTGATAAGTTTTCACTGTTGCTGTAGTTATCTCTAATTCTATCTCTATAGCAGTTCACAGAAGAAGATTGAGTCTGATTTACTACTCTTTCATTTCACCTGATTTGCCCCTCATTTGGGAAGGATTTTCATTTCCCTCGGTAAGTCTGAACCAAACCAAACTTCATATCAAGCATTGCAATATTTAGTTAACCATTTGTAAAAAAAAATAAATCACATTTTCATTATTGGACACCTTTATATTTCTGAGTTCTGGATGAGCAATATATTTTACAATTTGCCCTAAAAAAAAAAGGTTGCCTCTGAAGAAATCTCCAGATAAATTTTGTTCTTGTGTGAATTGCAATGGCATTTTTTTATAATACCAGAAAGCTTTACAGCATAGAATTTTTAAAAAGAAAGCTTCTGTATTCTTTGAATGCTCATATGGATCTAAAGAAAATAGAAAGCTCTTTCATGAAAATTCTATTCTACTTTAACCAAAAATTTGGTTATAATACATACAGTATTGGTTTTAATAAACCCATACCATTTAACACTAGTGATGGATCTGCTCCTGTGCAGACTTCTGAGTGCACTTAGTAAGTATGAATTACAGAGTACTATGGAACAAGCTAACTTCACAGTGAAATTAGTTGCACTGGCATAAAATCATTGTCACAGATTAATGAAATAATACCAGTTTGACCACCCAAAACAGCATTTGGGTAAGGCTATGGTGTAAACTGTTCTCAGTTTTATATGTCTTTCAAATAAATTGGGTCTGGCTATTGTTACTTACTCAAGCATAAACCAGAGCAACTCCATTAATGTCGGTATAGTTATAGCAGTTTAAAATTGTCATGACAGCAGAATCCATTCTGGAAGTCATATACCAGCAGACTGCCACCTAGCATCAGTCTGCAAATGTGACTTTTAAAGGGATGTGGGTTGTTATATAAAAAAGGTTCATTCTTGTTTCAAAAGGTGACCTGATAGACCTTGTGAGTCAGAAAATGTGAGAAAACAGCAGTAATATCACAAGGAAAGAAAGGATTAAATCTTACCCCATACAAGGAAGAGTGAACATGTAGAAGCTGTGTCAGATCAAGAAGTTTTTAACTCAGGTATTTCTCTATGCAGTTCAGTATTCAAAATAAAGATAGCACTCTAAAAGAATCAGTGTTATTCCAAAGGCTAGCAGTAAGGCTGATATTATGATAAAGACACCGTGCTGCCTTCTTTCCTTTTTTTTTTTTCTTTTAAGTGTTTACACACACAAACACACACATACCACACGCACGCACACGTACACAGAATAACTATGACCTCTTGGGATGCATATAAAAGCCTAACAGTGAAATAACTTTTCCTTTGAGCAATGGCTTGTACTGAATATGTTTATGAAGCATCAAACAGTATTTCCTCACCCAGTTGAGAAAGGATTAATTCAAATACTTGTATGTGCCAGAGGTTTAAAATCATGTTCTTTAGATGAAACTACTACCATTCCACACACAAAATCATATTTTAAAAAGGTATAAAAAAGCCACACTGATCTTGGCCATGAAAACACAGCTTTTCATCAGCTGTGGAAATAAATAATCTCATTAGTGAACTAAAGGCTCACACTCTCATATTTCCCTGAAGATGAAAAACACAGAAAGATAGGTGAGGCTTGAGGATGCCTGTCAGCAAAGCCTGCATTCAGTTCTGCATTATATTCCTATTCAATGAGTTCTGATTACACAAACATTGCTGTCTTGAGCCTGTTCCAATTTCAGTGTATGTAATTGGACACAAAACATAATGGGAGTAACTTCACAACAAGCATGTGTTCATTATGATGCACTGATACTAGAGATCATCTATTTTTATGCCACTCAAAGTTGAGGCTATTATCATTGCGCAGTTGGTCTAGGTTCAATATTGTAGGGTATTCCTAATGAACAAGAGGATAATTGCAGAACAGGACATGAAGTAATAGTATGTGAATGCAGCTGATCCTGTAACTGTGAGCCTGACAGACCCTGCTTTTCTGAGCTAGCAGTGTCAAAAGAAGTACTGTGAAAGGGCATGAAGGCCAAGTCATATATTGTTGGGAAGGTCTCTCTGGTTCATCCTCTTCTGTTGACTAAAGGAAGTTCTTTCTGATAGGGTGTTAATGTTAATATGTATCTTTCAGCTTTTTATGCCTTTAATGAAATAACTCAAAGAGCAGCAAACTCCAAAATCAATCTTAATGAAAGTTTTAGATCATAACTTTTCTTCAAGAGTGATCAAGGTTTTTAACCTTTACAGCCGATTTTTATGTTCTTGTCTGAAATCTTCAATGCAGAAATAATGAAGATAAGCAAGTCTATGCGTATCTACTTTAAGTTGTGAAAAAAAGAATTTTTGAAGATGAGTTTGATTAGAACTCTTCTCCTTGTATTTATGAGCGGAGGTTCCCATTCCTAGAGGGGCCTTCTCCACCTATAGAATTTATGCTAGGCAGTGCACCATGGTAATATAGGCAGCATTATGTCTGACCATGTGCTAAGGTATATAAACCAAGTACTTAGGGAGGAGATGTGTGAACAACATTTCTCCTTCTCACTTCTCCACATAATAATCACCATAACAAACGTGCTGTGTTTACAGTTTCTCATACACTTTTACTTATTATCTAATGGTAGATAATTGTTTAGAAAAATCCTTATTCTTTTAAACAAAAGCAGCATTTATTTTCCTGCACTCCTGGTCTTAAACCAATAATAATAATAATAATAATAATTGGGTGTGAAAGGTTCTACCATTTATCAAACAAAAAAATAAGATACAAATTAGTAGTAGATGCTAAACAAACTTAGGATTGGAAAAAAGTGCTTGTTTGATGAGAGGTGTGGTAACACTTGAAATATTTTGCTTGAAATCTGTGAGGATTCTCTGTAATGAGATCATTTAAACTGGAGAGAAAATATTTTCTGAAAAATAGTGTTTCCTTTCAGGTATTATTTACTTTGCTTTCTGTCAGAATGACTTGGATCTGTTCTATAACCTCAACTGATCAAGAGGCCCTAGTGGTGTCTTTGGGCCAAAAATATTACAAAGCATAAAAACAACCAAGAAGACCTCAAAGAACACCTAATTTTCTGTGAATCATTACTCAGCAACTATCTTGTCTGTTACTGCCAAACTTCTGCTGACAGATGTTATCTACACACGCACACATAAATATACGCACACAGAAACAAACAGACAAACAACAAAACAGAATGCATTGTAATGCCACAGGCCATACAGAATGAATTTCTGAGGTTTCATCACCATCTGCTTTACATATGTTGATAAATTGAGTTAATCAGGTGACTATAACTCTTTCCTTACTTTTTGCCCTTAATCAACTGAGTCTAGTCGTGTTGTGAAGCTTGAGTCTTCAACCAATTTCTTTGTACCCAGCTGGTTGTTATTGATAACATAGAAGTTTCTACAATGACTGTGTACATTTTTATAAAAATAACCAATATGAAGTAAGGGATTTGACTCAAGTAAAGCTTTTCATACACTGATGTTTAATCTAGATGTTTTAAGCCTTTCTGAGGGAGTAATCTGGTACCAGTGGAGGATTAGTGAAGAAGGTGCTACTTTTTTGCTAAAGGCGATAAGTTCACCTCTGAAGTTGCAAAGGTAGTTACTGACTTCCTTGAGTGTAAGACAGGCAAAATAAAACCCCTTAGACTGGGTGCTACATCCATTATGCATCTGTTTCTGGTTTAGAGTTTTTCAGAGATGTCATCAAACCTCTTTCATTTCCCTTTCTTAATTTATACATTGTGAGATGCAGTTAATACTGTGTCTGTGCATTCATTGTGAAAACTGAACTCTTCACTGGACACATAATAGATCTGTGGAATACCAGACCAAAGGATGCTCTGGATGCTAAAGATTTGTTTGGATTCAAAAGGTAACTGAAAGAATGCATGCCAAATAATCTATAGAGAATTGCTAAATACTACCATACCTGACACAGGAAGACAAGCGAGCTGAATTTTTTAGACTGGGAGAACACAAGGGGAAAGTATCATGTAGGCTTACTCTGCCTTTCCTCTACATTAGGTATTTACTGTCAGGAACAGGATCATGGGCCAGAGGGATACAGCCCAGCTAGACCTTTGTAATGGTTTTATATACAGCAGCATTACCAATACTTTCAAAAATACTTAACAAGGTGCTGAAGGATCACCAAGGCCTGTTTATTTCATACCTATCCACACGTCTGCTGCAGTTATGCAACTACAGTAAGTCACTGAGGAAAGTATTCAGATTTAATATCTTCTCAGCATCTCTCTTGCCTTTAAAATATACAAAAGGAAGTGTACAACACACTCTTTCCAAAATCACCTTTTTTTTTTTTTTTCTTACAGATCCTCTATATCCAGAAATCCTTAGAGACAGAAGCATCCCATTAAAATTAGGGAGCATTCTTTGTAAAGATCATTGCCAGAGGGCTTGCAATGGGCTTGCACTGAGATGTAAGAGCAAATGGCCTCTCAGAGAGTACATGATCCATTCTTCAGGGGAGTAGGCAAGGCCATCTCTCACTTCATGGATAAAGCAGTCCCCTCAATATTGGTTACATTTTTTTATTTTATTTTATTTTTTTGTAACAGAGAAATTCAGAAACAGAAGCCAGCATTCTGACAGAATATGATAGAAATATAGTATCTAGGGCTTAACCTAATTAAAAAGAAGCATATTTGGTCTTGGAGATATTCCATGTGGCTCTCCAGAGAGAAAACCAGTTTATGAAATCTGACAGTTTCAAAACCCATATGTTTTCTTCCTCATTTATATGAAAGACAGTGGAGGGAAGATATTCAGGTTTGATAATAGGTCTTTGATAAATGTTGATAAAAATAATGCAAAGTAATCTAGACATTGGCATGTTCCCTCTTTCTCAGCATTCAGAAAAGCAGTTTTACGACACAGCACGTTTTCTCCTAATATGTGATTCTTGACTGAATCTGTAAAGTGAAATGGTGGCATAGAGAAAGCTTTAGTGAACTTATGTATATTGCTGTATGTGTCAGAAAGCTTTTTTTTTTTTTTTTTTTTTTTTAAAAAAAGGCTAAGAGACACGGTAGGACTGCCACTGTGCTGAAAAATATTTTGTCATGAAAAAATATTTTCTGGAAACATCATTTTATTGACAACTACACTCTTCTCTTGACTAGGCTACTAAAGTCAAAGTCCAAGCCATTTTCTTCCCATAGCTGTATTCCTGTGCTGAGCTTATATCATAAAATCACACCATAGAACAGCTTGGGTTGGAAGGGATCTTGAAGTTCCCCTAGTACCAACCCCCTGCCATTGGCAGGGATGCCACCCATTAGATCAGGTTGCCCAAGGCCTCATCCAACCTGGCCTTGAACACCTCCAGGGACGGGGCATCCACAGCTTCTCTGGGCAACCTGTTCCAGTGCCTTTACCTCTGGGTAAAGAATGTCCTCCTAACATCTAATCTAAATCTCCCCTCTTTTAGTTTAAAAGCATTACACCTTGTCCTGTCATTATCTGACTGATCAAAAAGTTGTTCCCCATCTTCTTTGTAAGACCACTTTAAGTATTGAAAAGCTACAATAAAGCCTCGCTGGAGCCTTCTCTTCTTCCAGCTTGCACATCCCCAGCTCCGTCAGCCTTTCTTCACAGGAGAGGTGCTCCAGCCCTCTAATCATCTTTGTAGCCCTCCTCTGGACTCGCTCAAACAGGTGCACATCTTTCTTGTACTGGTGGCCCCAGACCTGGATGCAGCACTCACAAGGCCTGAGTAGAGGGGGACAACCATCTCCCTTGATCTGCCACTCCTTTTTTGATGCAGCCCAGGATGCAGTTGCCCTTCTGGGCTGCAAACGAGCAATGCTAACTCCTGTCGAGCTTTTTGTCCACCAGAACCCCCAAGTCCTTCTCTGCAGGGCTGCTCTCAATGAGTTCTCCACCTAGCCTGTCCTCATGTCTGGGATTGCCCTGACCCAGCTGTAGCACCTTGCACTTGAACATGTTGAACCTCATTAGGTTCACATGGGCCCACTTCTCAAGCTTGTCCAGGTCCCTTTGGATGGCATCCCTTCCTTCTGTTGTATTGACTGCACCACTCAGCTTGATGTCATTTGCAAACTTGTTGAGGGTGCACTCACAATCCTACTGTCTATGTCATTGATAAAGATATTAAACAGAACCGGTCCCAAGACAGACCCCTGAGGGACACTACCTTATCCACTGAACCAGAACTCAAAAAAAAAAAAAAAAAAAAGCCCAAACAAACAAAAAAGTAGTGTCAAAGGTATGATTTGAGGAAGGAAGCAATGTCTTCCGTTATGTTAAAAAACAGTCACAATATTTTCTTCACATAGGTCGTTCAACACTAAAAAGACTAAACAATGTTTACTTATTCAGGCAATGGAGGCATCCCAAGTCTCCTTTCTATTTGCAGAAGTCCTAACAGACAATTCTTATCGTGGGTGTTTACATGAGGAATACTTACCTAGAGCTATTCCCTTTCTCTGTGAACAAATATTTACACTTGCAAGTAGCTTTACTTGTGTGAGTAGTCTCATATGTGATTTCAGTAGGACTATTGACATAATCACAAAATTAGAGCAAGATTTTGTAAGCTGTGAAAGATCTATATCTTTTCTACCTATTTCTCAACTTGCTAAAACCTTTCTTATGCCCTCTACTCTCTGAGCAAACCCTGAAACTATCCATATTACTACCGACATTTTTATCTATTAAAGCAACTTAGAGTACATAGTGTATTTTGTTTCAAGAATCTGGTTTTGCACATTTTCTGCTGGGTAGCTGATTGCTTATTATTACAAATGTCAGCAGTAAACCAATATTCAAATATGCAATTTAGTGGTATTTCTCATATGAAAGAAAACTCCTATTTTTTTCATGCTGTCACACAGTTAAATCAAGAAGACAATTTGTAGTGACTGCATTGCCATTGCATGGAATAATGTTTTCTTGCTCTGTATATCCCTGAATCTGCCAGCAATCAGATGGATTTTTGAGCAGAAGAAAATGAAACAGGTGCTGCCATTCCACAACTAATTTAAACAAGACACACATTGCTGAAATATATGAAAAGAATCTGTGAAATATTCAAATAAAGGTTCTATTAAAAAAAAAAAAAAAAAAGAGCTATTGTGCTGTATTCTCAAGTATATAGAAGAGAGACAAACTGTAAAGTTCCATGTACATGTAGTCTTAGTTTCTCTTTCTGTAACTGATATTAAGACAATTCCTATCTCGTTTTCTCACATTTATTACAGCAACTGGTTATGTACTGACATTATTGGTAGACTGCACACCTTAAAGCCTTGTGAGTTTCACCAGCTGTTTGAAGAATAAGAGGAAGGAACTCAAATCTCCCTCTGCTGGACCTGCAGAAAACAGCTACCTGATTACTTGGTTACTTACATCATCATGTCTGCTTAGATATTAAGGTAGTCAGAGGAAGGTCCTATTGGTTATCTTACTGCCTTCATGAGTTAAATTGCCTCAGTTTATCCTTAGCTTTCATATCTTAATCCAGCTGTGAAACTGCAACTGTATCAGAGGTTTTTTTAGCTCATTGGTGGCAAATCTTTACTAAATTGTTGCCTATGTAATTGCAATGAAAGAATAAGACCAATTAGTTGTCTAGAGAATCATAGAATAGTAGGTCTACATAATGATCTCCTCAGGAGATCATTCAGCTTGCACCTTCTTCCTGAGAATCATCAGCGCGTGTCATTCTTGTCCTCAGATATCTCTGAATCTTAGATGTTCTCAAATCTCTGTAGTTTCCACACTCCTCTATATAACTACTGTGATTGGAGAATTATTTTTCTTCATTCTGAATGACTTTTGTCTTCAGGTATTTTCCTCTTTTATTCCTTAGATTACACCTCCCAAAGACAAAAGTGTGCGGGGGGAAAAAAAAAAAAAAAAGAGCTTTGGAAAATGTAGGATCATGATACAAGTTATTGCTTAAGACAAACTCCTACTCCTTTCCGTGACTGCCTGCTATTGTCGCAGGATTCCATGAACAATACTTCTGTATTCTTCCCACATAATGCCTTCATGATTGCATACAGATTGTTCATGTTCTCACTCTCCAAACTGCAGATTCCCAGAATTTTAATGTGTACTCCATCCCCTTCATCATTTTATTTACTTTTCTCTGGGCATTCACTAACTCTGCTATAGCCTTCTTGAAAGGTGGATACCAGAACAAGACACAGTTCTCAAGATGTAGGTGAACAAAATTTTTATAGTGCTGTGAATTAATGCCTTCTGTCCTGTTCTCAGTAGTCTTCCTGGTGCTGTCCAACATTTGGTTGGCTATTTTGACTGCCATTGAATAGTGAAATGGTAGTTCTGGAGAACTGTAAATGATGACTCCAAGTTCCTAAGATGTAACTGCCTGTAGGTATGAAAATACTAATCATGTAAATGAAGTCTTCTCAGGTATGTCTAAGACGTTTCTAGCTACTGAGACCTTATTTCAAAGTCAGGGTGGTACCCTGGCAGGCAAGTATAATAGTTGTGTGCACCAATTAAATGTTTGTATTCTAAATTGTTTTTATAGAAAGAAAAGTTCTAAACCTCCAAGGTGACTGAAACAAATGGTTGTGTTTTTAAATAGAAGAATGTAAGAAGAGCATACTATTAAAAATAAAATAAAATAAAATAAAATAAAATAAAATAAAAATAAAATAAAATAAAATAAAATAAAATAAAATAAAATAAAATTCTGAAATTAATTTTGTATTCCTACTAAGAAAGTGAATTCCATAAAGGCAGGTACTGAAGTTCAGGAAGATTAAAATTGCATGTTTTCTTTGGTGATCTTCTTTGTTTTGAGAGTCTATTTCTCATATAAACTGTCATTTAATACTATACCTAATGCTCACAGCAAGAGCCTAAGATCTTTACGTTTTATTTTTTTAAGAAGAAGTAAGAGTCTTCACTATGACTTATCACTGAATAGGAAGATAGCCAAGAAACCTAGCATTATGTGTCTGTCATATTTGGAGAAGTACCTTGTATAATATAGGTGTGGGTGATATATCTGTTACCCAGTGAATCATACAATAAGATATTCCTTGTATGTGATTTTGGTGACTGGTGTGTCAAGACAAATCAAGCTCATGGACCTATCTATAAGAAGAAAAATTCACACTGTAATATAATATGAACTGCTCCATGACTGAGTGGTAATGAAAGCGAAAAAGTATGGGGTGACTGTAGTCCTGGTACCACTGCAATGGCACAGAAGAGATATGCAGTCATTCAGTATGTGTAAAGTAGTTGTTGGAATAATACAATATCCAGAGAGTATGAATATTCTCAAAGGATATATTTGTGAAATGTTAGTGCCTCTAGGTGTCTGATATGTTGTCTCTAATGGATATTAGAAGTGGTCTGTCACCCTCAGTGATGATGGTCAAACTATTTCAATTCTTATTGGTAAGGAAATTTGGGGTAGCAGAGAGTAGATTTCCTGGCAGATGCACAGGGCATTTGCATATTGTAAGTAGTATCTAGGGAAATTATCAAAGCTCTTTCATCTAAAAGTAATAACTAGTGGCCTATCATTGGTATACAGCTATGGAACTTTGCAGAAACATTTTCTAAACATCAGCTGCCGGCAGTGCTATCACAATTCCCCTGAGGTTGTGCCACAGGACTCTTTTTAAAACCATACATCTGCCACTGGTTCTTTAAATCACAGTCATATGGTACAGTATGTAAGAGTTTTATGACAGTATTAGTTTTACGGAGCTAATTTAATAAGATGCAACATGCCAGAAGCACTAATAAAAGAAACATCCCTTTCAGATTTGCTGCTTTGAATAACCTTTGCTACAAAATCCAGAATGCACACTGCATTAATGTGAGCTAATTATTGCATCTGAATAAGTACATATTATACCATGGTACATTTTTGATGACATAAGTCAGTGCCATTTTGCCCAAGACAACTGCTAATGGTGACACATAGTAAATTGCAATTAGAAGGCTTTGGTATGTCATGACTCTTGCAGCATGTCTGATCTGTGGATGGAAGAAAAGTTGAGTGAACCATATAGTCCAAAGCACTCCATTTCTTTTTGGTAGAAAGTCAGTCAAGCCAGAGTTCATCTAGCAGAGTTTTGCATATTTAATGAAAATTATGTTGTATTTAACATTTTTATACCTTTTTTTTTTTTCTGTTGCCAGTCAACAAAATTTGAAAGTTTTGTTAAAACTAAGTACATTATCTGACAAAAAATGCTTCTGTTATAAAAAGGACTACCTCAAATAAGAAAGCTGAGGAATTATTCCTGAAAAAGATTCTGCTTTCTCAAATCTAAGAACGTAGTCCAGCTACTGCAGTTCAGATTAGGTTATAAAACAAACATTTTGAAGTAAATCATTGGAACAACATATTAACATTCTTGTTATGTCCTTTTTCATCAGCAGTCCTTAATGCTCATTTGCTCTTTAATGAGAGATGGATAGCACAAGGCAACAAGGCTCAAACAGAAATCAAGACTTGATAAAGATTTTGAATTCTATCATTGAGTGGGTACTGAAAGTCCTTCTTTTATACATTTTTTTCCTGAATTTAAAAGAAACAACATTAAACATTATATATATTTATATAAACATTATATAAAATCAACTTTTTTTTTCTTTTTAAAGCAAAAAGGTCATAATAGAAGAAGCAAGTTGTGAAATAACAGATATCCATTAAAGAAGCTTTTTCAATTTTTCAATAAAAATGTCATCTGTATTCTGCTGTTTTTCAACATCTCAGTTTAAGATTGTCCTGGGATATAGTTGTAGCTGGAAGTTTCATTCTACACAACAGTTCTATGTCAGAATATATCCATTACTTCCAACAGTTCCTCCCAAAATACAACAGTAGAAATAATTACTCAATTATTAACATGATGATAATAAATATTTTGACCATTTTATTAATCTACCATTTATTTAAAATATTTCGTTACAGAGGGAAGAACTCATCTGGGATTCCAATTAGTTAACTAGCCAGTCACTTAGCTGACACCTGTTTAGGAAACAAACAAACAGACAAACCAAAAATGCCAAGATTATACAAATATCTGCTAACAGACTCCTTTAATAAGGTATAGATGCATTTTTTTATTGCCACCCCATTGTAGAATTCCATGAGTCATTGAGGACATACAGACTGAGCTTCGAGCATCATTTGTCTTCTAACCAGGGTAGCTGCAAAAGCCAGGGTGAAACTCCAGTTTGCAGATTGGTGCAAAGATGCTTTATTTGAAGATAAACTTTGGGGCAGAAAAGTTGTGCTTTATCGTTTGTTTGCATATTATTATTATTACGCTTTATATATCCTTTATATACACTTTAAGTTGTGTATTGAATGTAAATGTCGTTCAAGTGACTACCACTGCCATATTTAGGAAATCAACCTGCATCAGCAATAAGTAGAACCAAGCCAGCAACATTACTCAGCAGGCATTAGCATCTCAGAAACAGAATAAAAGAGAAAAAACATCAAATGATTTAATCCTGAGAACTTTCAGCAGCTACCGTCTAACTGGACCTAAAGGTCATCATAATGACTGCCCCTTATTTTCTTCCACAGTTAACAGTGGAAAGGTGGTTAAAAGCAGAAGCAGATTCTTCAAATGCTTTCAGCTGTTTTTTTTTGTGTTGTCCCCCCAACCCCCTCTCCCCCCTGCAACAGTACAAGAGTGCTTGACAGGGTCAGCAAATTTTTATGTGACAGGAGCCTGTTGCACTGAGAACCTGAACTGGGTGTGTATGATGTATCTAATATAGAGGAGAGGTTTAACAGTTCAAACAGGAAGACAGTGAAGCCTCTATCTACAACAGGGAAACAGATTTTCTTTTGCACAGTTCCTGTTTTAATCCTCTAGATTGTGAATACCATTTCAAATTAGAAAACTCTTAATCACCCTCAGGCAGCACCTGCCTGTCTCCCTTGACTTTTTGTAGCATTCAGTATCATATTTTTAGATGCTCTTACTTATATCTAATCTATCTAACTAAAGTAAATGGAAGATGTAGTCACTCAGTTTGTCCAAGAAACTCATGGTTTAGTGCCAGGACTGGGACCGATGGTTAGCTAGGTTGGCTGGTATGTTGATATTTGAAAAGCAAATGTGCTTTTCACATTACATTTTCCCTCCACAGAACAAGGAAGGGAATTGAAATTTTACATCAATCATGTATTGTCTGTAAAATATTAGAGATTTCTGAAGTGCAATTTACAGGTTATAAAGGTTTGGGATGGAAGGAATTATTTTTTGTTTATTTGTTTGTTTCCTAAGTAAGGTTTCTCAAACTTGAGGGAAAAAAGTTAGGATTCCAATCAGAAGCTGTGGAGGCAAGGTAAAAAGGTAAGAGATTTGCCTGGCATTTTATTAAGAAAGACGAAAAATATTACAGTTTTCCCTGATACTTTCCCTAAGACTTTCATTTAATGTTGTTAAGGGAAACTACTAACAATATGCACACAGTTTCTCATAAACACACAGCAATAAAACCAGCAGGGAGTGGGGCTTTTTAAAATATTGTTCTTTGCAAGACAGTTGGAATGCAATGGAATTTAAGATAAAATTCTTTACAGAAGTAAATACAACACCATATGTCCATGCTGTTAAAAGAGACATGCTTTATTTTGTAGCACGTGTACCCTTTAAATTTCTCAAAATAGATATTCAATGCCAGACTTTGGGCTTTAACTTTTTTTTGTTGTTAACTTTCATCCTATAATGTTTCAGCACAGTTGTTATTTAGTCTGCAATGTTCTTCTGGCTTTTTGGGATCAAGGGTTTAGATTTGGGTAAGTGGGGTTTCAACACCAAAATGTAGAACTTAAACTACTGTCATGTTAGTGATGAATATACTGTTTCTAATTATACAGCAGTGCCTGATTGTTAGTAACTTTGTTAGGAAAGTGTTTCCAGAATTAAGCAGATATGAGTTTGGTTTTTGTTTGATTACACCTTACTTATTGATATTTTGAATTCCTAAACTACCAGTGATTGCAGATTCCAAGTAATTTAGTTTTACATATAACCTTTTTAATCTATTTACTTGATGCTGAACTCCTAATTGCAAGTATAAAAGCATTTCTGGAGAAATTCAATCACTGCACCTTTTTTTTTTTTTTTTTTTTTTTTGTCACAGCGGTATTGTATTCTGACTCCAGTTGCCAGCAGTAGTGCTTGCAGTGGCAGAAAGCTCAGAAAAACACTCAGTATCATTTGTTTTGTCAACACATGTACCAGTTCTGGAACAGATCGTCACAACTGGTAATCTCTTCTTTCAGAAATCTCAGCCCACGCAGTAACATCCAGAGAGAAGCTCTGCCTCAAGAGTTGAATCTAATCAGAGACCAAGCCAGAGAACAAATTCTCCTGCTGCTCACACAGCTATTTCTAAATGCAGAAGCTTGCGTGACAAAACCAGCTACAAAACAACATATTTTTCAAAGTCTGATCACATGCTAAGGAAAATAACTTGGAAGAATATGTAGACGAGCCTTGCTGCTGCTTGTTATTGTACTGTAAGCACTGAATCTTGTTGCAAGGATTATGTACTGTAAGAAATGTCAAACTGTGAAAAAAACTAGGAACCAAATGAGAAAATACATAGTATAAAGGGCATTCCAATAGTGAGAATAACTTTGCCTCTGTTTTCCAGGCTGATGATACTATATTTTGCATTTCATAGACTTTTTTTTACATTCTCTTGGTCTCCCATAGTCTTTGTGACAACATTCTGTGTGTGGTAGGATTGTTTTGAGGATCAGAAGAGTGTTCCACACTTTGATCAGGATGTGGTACTGTGACATGTTGTTGTTTTTTAGCATAGATAGAAATTAAGGGCCACTGGAGTACAAACTGTAACTATAATGAGCCTTCTCTTTCCTCTCCCTTATACAAAGTCTGTATTCTTATGACATCATTCTCATTTTTCTGCCCAAGTTGAAGGGCTTCTACTAGAAGTGGAATCAGCTGTCAAGTAAAGGTTCACAGTATTCACATTTGAAATTTGAAATTCAAAGTAATCTATAACATGCTGTTTCCAACATCTAAGCTTGCAGTTTCTTTTCATGGAAAATTTCTCATGAGTATCTGATGATCAAGGAAATCCCACCAGTCACTTCATTACATCTTAAAGAGCAGACAAATACGAAGAAAATTCAGTTAGGTAGAGATAAACATACATACATATAGATATACATACCTATGTATACATAAATATGTATATGTATATGTTTATTTCCTAGTACAAACTCTCATCTGTTTGCCCAATTATATCTTAGGTAACGTAAAATGAATCTGAGCCTACTGGGCTGTATAGACAATGACTCCATTTTGATATCAAAAATTTCTGGACAAAAGGAATTTTCAGATTTCTTAAATCATTATGCCTTAACAAAAATAAATTTATTAAAAGTAATTTAAATAAAAGCACAGAATGTGAGTTTTATCATGTAGAGACTTATTTAAATTTTAGATAATAGCATTTCAAAGGAAAGGAGCATTCTGAGAGTCCTAAAATTCATTTAATTCAAGAGGGTATTTTCTGTTCTGGAGGGTAAATTCTAGAAGATACTCTGAAAATTTGTAAAAGAAAAAGTATTCTGATAACAATGCATCATCTATTTCTTGGAGCATTCTTAGATATGGCATATAACGAGAAAAAGCAAATCTTGGTAAGGGATTTCAAACCCTCCAAAGAAAAGTTGTTTTCTAATTTATCATTATATATTTCATTTTAAAAATTGGTAGCTAGTTTTTAAACTTTATTGTAGTCTCCAGCTTCATATCTATGAAGAATGAAAAGATTTTAAAGTGGACAAAAAAAAAAAAAAATAAAGTGCTCTAGGTGATCCTGCTTGGCAGGAGTATTGGACTAGATGATCTTCAGAGGTCCTTTCCAACCTCAGCTAGTCTGTGATTCTGTGATTTTTGCACTGGGATCGCCAAACCTGGATACAGTACTCCAGGTGGGGCATCATAAGGGCAGGGCAGAGGAGGACAATCACCTCTCTCAACCTGCTGGCCACTCCTCTTTTGATGCAGCCCAGGATGCAGTTGGCCTTCTGGGCTACACGCATGCACTGCTGGCTCATCCACTAGACTTCCCAAGTCCTTCTCTGCAGGGCTGTTATCAATGAGTTCTCCCAGTATGTATTCCTGTCTGGGATTGCCCTGACCCAGCTGTAGCACCTTGCACTTTGACTTGTTGAACCTCATTAGGTTCACATGGGCCTACTTCTCAAGCTTGTCCAGTTCCCTTTGGATGGCATCCCTTCCTTCTGTTGTGTCAACTGCACCACTCAGCTTGGTGTCATCTGCAAATTTGCTGAGGGTGTACTCGATCCCACTGTCTATGTCACTGATAAAGATATTAAACAGTATCTGTCCCAGGACAGACCCCTGAGGTACACCAGACCTCCACCTGGACATAGAACCATTGAACACCAATCTCTGGGTGGAACCTTCAAGACAATTCCTTATCCACTGAATGATCCACCCTTCATAACCAAATCTCTTCAATTTGGATATCAGGATGTTGTGGGACTGTGTCAAAAGCCTTACAGAACTCCAGGTAAATGACTTTGGTTGATCTTCCCATGTCAACTGTTGCAGTCACTCAATCATAGAAGGCCACCAGATTGGTCAGGCATGATTTGCTTTTGGTGAAGTCATGCTGGCTGTCTCAGATCGCCTCCTTGTCTTGCACATGCCTTGACTCTGCTTCCAGGAGGATTTGTTCCATGATCTTCCCAGGGACGGAGGTGAGGCTCACTGGTCTGTAGTTCCCTGGGTCCTCCTTTCTACCTTTTTTTAAAAATGGGAGTGATGGTTCCCTTTTTCCAGTCACCCAGGACTTTGCCTGACTGCCAGGACTTTTCAAATATGATGGGGAGAGGCTTGGCAACAGCATCAGCCAGTTCCTTCAGGACCCTGGGATAGGTCTCAAACCTGCTCTTTGCTTACAGTAGGAGGGACTTTGCTCCCCCAGCCCTCATCTATGGGTTCAGGGAAACGAAAGACTTGGGAAGCCTGACTGGCAGTGAAGACTGAGGCAAAGAAGCAGTTGAGTACATCAGCCTTCTCCATGTCTGTCGTTACCAGTTCACCCTTTTCATCCATCAGAGGGATGGATGAAACTCTCCTTGGTCTTTCTTTCTTGAGCAATGTACCTATAGAATCCCTTCTTGTTATTCTTTGCATCCCTTGCCAAGCTCAGTTCCATCTGTGCCTTGGCTTTCCTGTTTCCATCCCTGCATGTGGTGTAGCGACCACACGGACACCAGGGTTCTTTTAGGATCAGTAACTGCTGCTACTTTATTTATGACGTAACTTCATCTCTCTCACTGAGGACCTAACTTCATCTCTCATATTGAGGGCATAACTTCATTCTCCTTGTTGCAACCCCATCTTGAGGACAGGTCCCCTTCTTATACCATTCGCCCCACAGCAGTACTGTTTCACTAACTATTCATTGGTCAACAACTTTGCCCGGCAACCCCAAACACCCAGCAACTTCCATGCCTTAAGGGCTGGAGAAAAAGCAACCCGAGACAATAAGGTGTCTCCTGAATCACCCTTCTTTGTTCCCTCTAAACTCTTTACATTCCTGATGGCCTCATCGTTAAGAGTCTGATGTTATCACCAACCATGGGGCTTGTCGACCCCCACGGCCACACTCCCACACCTGCATATCTGAACAGTATCCCTATACTTTTCCCAGGCCACATGTCCCTGGTTCCACTGCCTGTGCATTTTCTTCTTGCGCCTCAGTTTACCAGCAGGTCTTTGCTCAGCCATCCCAGTTTTCTGCCCTCCCTGCTCACTTTTTTACACAGGGGAATGGGGAGTTCTTGTGTTCTAAGGAAAACATTCTTAGAGTTGCCAGCTCTGTTCAGTTCCTTTGTCCCTGAGGACAGTGTTCCAGGGGATCTCATCCACTAGGTCTTTAAATATGTTGAAGTTGTCTCTTCGGAAGTTCAGAGTCCTGACTTTGCTCTTTGCCAGGACCACATTCCTTGAGATAACTCAGCCAGGGCATGGTCGCTGCAGCCCAGACTGTCTCCGATCGACCTCTTCAATGAGTCCATCCTCACTGGTGAGCACCAGGTCAGTAGCACTTCTCCTCTGGTTGGTTCGCCTAATACCTGGACCAGGAAGTTATCCTCAACACGTTCTAGGAATCTTCTATATTGCTTACAGCCTGCTGTGTAGCTTTTCCAGCAGACATCCAGGTGGCCGAAGTCCCCCATCAGGATGAGAGTGCGTGAGTGTGATGCTTCTTGTAGTTGAAGCAAGAATGCCTCATCCACAGGCTCCCCTTGATCAGGTGTCCTGTAGTAGACCCTGACCACAGTGTCCTTTATTGGTGTGGTCCTTAACTTTCACCTACAAGCTCTCAACCCGTTCATGGCTGTTTCTCAGAGGCATCTGTTCACAATCAATCCCTTCCTAATGTAGAGGGCAACACCCCCTACCCCCCTTCCCTGTTTATCTCTTCTGAAGAGCTTGTAGCCCTCTATTCCGGTGTTCCAGTTGTGTGATCTGTCCCACCACATTTCTGTGACAGCAATCAGGTTATATTTGTCTAATTGCACCATGTTTTCCAACTCCTGCTTGTTTCCCATGCTGCATGTGTTGCTGTAGAGGCACTTCAGCTATGTGAAAAAGTAGGAAGGGGTTGTAGTCTTTGGGAGCTACCAGACTTGGAAGCCTCTTCATAATATCATGAATGTGGGCCCCAGGCAGGCAGGAAACCACTCTGGGGAGATTATCTGGATGGTAAATAGGTGTCTCAGTGCCTCTCAGAATGGAGTCTCCAATGACTAACACCCTTTATGCCTTTTTTGTGGGACTGGTTCTGATGCATGTGGGAGACTGGGCCAAATTTGTATGGTTGGCCTTTCTGAGGTTTTTGCTAGTTCTCTCACAGTCTCCTCTCTCCTTCCATAGAATATCATATCTGTTGTGTAGGGGGTGCTTCAGGGGCAAGAGGGAAACTCCTCCTCCAGTTCCTAACAGAGACAAGGGTCCACTCTCCCTTCTCCTGTGAGTCTTTCAAACATGGTTGTTCAGGGCTGGAAGCTTGTTTACCTTCCCCTTGCCAGGGCTTAAGGCAGGGCTGTTGCTCAGATCATGTCAGCATATAATACTATTTCTCAATCTCCCGCTCACATTCCTGGGTGCTACATGAGCTCCTTTTGCAACAGAGCCGCCTGTTTGAAAACTTTATCCAGCTCTGCATTCAGGACCTAGGGTAACTTCCAGGGACTGGAGTTCCCTGGAACTGAGGGTCTGGGCAGCGCTTTCCATCCTCAGGAGATCTGTTTGGGTGTAGGCCTCTGCCTGGAGAGGTTGTTGCCCCTCCGTCTGGGTTTCAGCCTCAGACCAGCAGGCTCGGTGGGTGGGCACCATTTCTCTTACAGTAGAAGGCCCTTCATCTGCTGCTCACAGAATACAAAATGACCCACCCTGCACCCTGCCTTGCTCGCCCTGCCTGCGCACACTGCCGCGCAAAATACTGCACCATGCCCTGACTGCCCACTCTGTTTGCAGCGCACCTGGTCTCGCACGCTCCCTAGGGGTTGCCTTTGGACCACAGAGAAGGGGCACTCCTGGCTCGTTTATTCTCATCCTAAATCCAAAACACAGCACCATACCAGATACTATGAAAAAAAATAATTCTATCCCAGTCAAAACCAAGACAGAACCACAGGTCTGCAAAAATCAGGACATGTTTAAATATTACCAAGAAGCAAGTTGCAGATTACCAGTTTAATACTTCCAATTATTATTTATTATGTTTATTTTGTGCTGTAATCTCATCTTTTCCTATCTAATATTTCCATGCATTTTTTGTTTTACTTTTGTTTTAATTGGACGTCAGCAGGTACAAAGTATGTTACAGAATCAGAACATGAAAGTTTTAACTATGATCTCACCCTATAAATCAGAAAACTGGACATTTGCAAACACTTTTGGAGGCAGGACTTAAGCTCTGATCCAGTTTTATGTTTGAATGTCTGCAAGATGTATTCTTGGGTATTTACATTTCTGGGTTACGGTTACTTTTTGTCAGTATTGTCTGTTTACAACAGAAACTCTCTAGAAGATGATTATATCTCTGATTCAAATCTTCCTGACTCTAATAGATTCCATCTGGAGGGACTATGCACTTATAAATACTCTAGTACAATTGGGAGAACCTTTTGTGTGGGAACTTTAATGTAGGCTTCCAAAATCTTTAAACATTTCCAAGACAGGTCACTATTCTATTCACTTTCAAATGAGCTATTCATTTCAGTGAGATTACTTCAAGCTTTGCAGCATCTTTTGCATGACAAAAACTGAGCAAAAAATCCAGATAGAATCCACATCACGCAGCAGCATAATGTTTGGTCTAATGATTAGGCTAAGAGCCAGAAGGAGCAGGCTATGTAAGCTCAGAGACAATGAGCTCTCACTATTCACCATTGCACTTCTTCCAGTGATTTATAGCAATAATTCTGTGATTTTGCCATCCTTGATTTTGAGCATTGCCATTACATTTCCCTTTAAAGTTGGGCAACAATTCTTGTTAGTTTGATGGGGTGCAGCCTTACATCTACATTTCTATATATCTCTATAAAAGCAAGCTCTTATCTTAGAACACTAAACATTTGAGAGATACTTAACTCTCTTCAGTTCCTTGAGGGTTTGATTACTCAATGCATCACAAGAAGGATCAGGTCCAAGACATGAATATCTAAAAGCAAGGAAAACATATAAAGACAGCCGAATAGCAATATAAAGATATTCAAAAGTAATTCTTACTCTTTGAAGAGCTGAACATTTTTCCTGTGATAGATAAATAAATATATAAGTATCTGTAATCCAAAATAATTGAAGAGCCTTACTTAGACCTATAATTTTTTAACTCACGTATTTGACAATCACTTTTAAAGAGTTCTTTACTTAAATAGAGTGTTGTGATCCTCAAAAGAATTTTTGATTAAGTGCTTCCCACCTGATTTTATTTTTTTCTGAAAACTAGCAGGTTGCACTCTTTCTGTAGCTCAAGCAAGCTCTTCAGATTTAGAAGTGACAGAATTTAAATCAAAACGTTCATTTCTGTTTTCTTCTCTCCAATAATACAAATGGGTATTCAGTGTAAATGTATGTGGAGGAAAAGATTTTCATAGGCAGTAGTAAAACCCAGCTGAGCTGAAAGAACCTGGAGCAGCAGTGGAGATCGCATTAGTTGACAACACCTAGGGTCTGCAAGGTATATCCAGGCTCTACATACCTCTGGAGTCCTGACTTCTCATCTTGCAAGCCAGGAACCTTGTCAGTGTGTACTGCATCTTCTGTTCAATTATTTTCTGCAAAGAGAAGGGAGGTATGAACAGAATGCCTGGCGTGCATGTTGGTATTAAATAGATATGAAGCTGGGTCGTGGCCAAGGTGTATACACAGTCCAGGTTCTTAGATTGACTGGAGCCAGATTTAGAAGCCAGCCAAATTCTAGAACTGAAACCACTAGTCCTTTTGTTGTTTTTTCATGACATGCTTAAATGGACCCAAACATATACCAAGGACTGATTCAGTTGTGGCATCACCCTGCAGCAGGAGTTGGCCTCATACAAGACAATGTGAGATTACTATTATCAGAGATTGCAGTTTGATGTAGGAAAAAAGGCTCAGGAAATGCCTAATCCCTCTGAAGCTGTGTTTTACCTGTTAGGTATGCTTGGTTATGATGGTTAGGCTTAAAAATGTGAATCAATGTATGTGCTATGAAGTATGTGATTTTGATAAAGAAAATGTTGGAAAACAATGCCTGTGACAGTGGATCCTGACTAAGCTCCATTGATAAGCAAACAGCTATTCTGGCTACTGTTAAACACCAGCTTGGTTTCACTGGTGCCTTTTCCACTAACAGCCTTTCTGAAATCTCTAATATACAAGTTGATTGCTACAATTCTCAAATTTTTGGGAACTATATTGCTTTGATTTTTTGTCTTGACAATGAGAATCTGATATTTTTACTTTACCAACAAGTCACTAAAGGTGATATCTGTGTAGATGTTTTCTAAAATTTAAGGAGAATTGAAGGTATTGTTCTTGATAGAGTTTTCTTGTGTGATTGCACCAATAAGCGTGGTCATTACTGTGCTAAGAAACATCACAACTTTTGCACTTTGTGGCATATTCAAATAACATTTATGAATAGAGACTGATATACATATAAACACAAATATAAATGCATATTATCACTATATATATATATATATAATATGTATACACATACACACACACAATCTGGCTTTGCAGAAAACATCTGTTACTGATTGTGGTTTGACTTGCTTCCATGAGGCATTAAGTTCCTTTATCATAACCATCTGTCATTTTTTGCCGTGTACACTGAATTAATTACAGAATTTTAAACAGCTCATTTAAAACAAACCGCAAACAAAATTACTATCTGGTGAGAGGAGAGCAGTTTATGAATAATATGTGTATTCCTACTGTGAAGACAGTAGCCACTATTAAGAATTAGTAACTCAACTCATCTCTGAACTTTTAGGTATATAATATTATGGCTTGTAATGTAAAGAAGCTCATGCTGTTATGAGCAAACCCCAAATCCTTCAGAAATGGAAAACTACACACAAATCAAGGTAAAGGGGAAATAAATTTAATCCTTAAACTCCTTTTCTTCATAAAACAGTGGAATATCAAACCTCTGAATGGTGCTTTGATGACAAATTAACTTTTGGCATAAGTAGGAACAATCGTTTGAATCAATAGAGGTATGCCATTTACGTTTGCTAATGTAGAGCCCTGGATTTACTTTAAACCTTCTTTTTCAGTAGAGGTACAAGAGGTTTGCTTTTATAAAGCTTTCCTATCTCAACCCTCTGTAAGCTTTAGGATCGTTTTATGTCTTTTATTATCTCCATCAATGCTCCAATACTGTGGGGAGAAAGACGCATATTGGCACCTGCACAACACTTTCTCATTCCAATTTCATGTGGGGAAAAATGGAAGAAAATGTGAAAACTTTGACCCTCTTTTCTATGCATGAGTACTCTTGACTAGCCTGTGTAATAAATATTAGAACTGGTCAAGCTGTTTTGTTAAGAAAGAAGGCATACACTCCTACAAGAATTATTTCTGAAAGAGTACATAATGGAAATATTTGGGTTAGTGCTTGCCAAGAGTCAGGGTTGAGCAGGCTAACTCATTATACTAATTGTGTTCTTCATTCCGTTGTTTTTGTAGTCTGTACTAATTACGGAGACATTACTAAGATTAGATGTCCCCAATTGTTCCGATTAGGCAACAGTACATACTGATTTTTTATATGAATATGGTTTCAGTTCAAGAATGTATCTAGTGGCTGTTACTTTTCCAGTTTTTAAGATATATCCTCTGACAAACTAAAAGCGTGCTGGAGCTACTTTATGTCTTCATTTGCTCTCATATATAGATATAAAAAATAAATCTCTACCTTCCTGCAAATTGTTAAACAATTACTTTGCTCATCATCTGCAATGTGCATTATAATTTTATCACTTTCGATCTAAATTTTTGCTGAAAATCATGTGTTCCTTTGATCTCTAAGATAAAAGTAAATTTCTTAGTGAATATGTCTTTACTGGCATCATTCCAGCTTTCTTCTCTTGTTCTTTGTAACCAAACAACTGCATCCCAACATTTTAAAGTACAGAGCTGTCACTATTTTAAGTACTCAGTCCCATTTGCTCTTAATTATTGCACATTTAAACTGAAAATTCACATTTCTAAAGATGATATAGGCTTGTATATATTCTAATTAGGCAAACTAAATTAATTCTGACTACGTAATAAAGTAAAACAAACAAAAGAAAAACAAAGTAGAAAATAAATGCACAGTAAAAGCTACTTTGTGTACATTATGAACTTTTAACTTAATACTAGAAAGTTCAGCAATGTCATAAATGAAATTGCCAATTCAACATAAGAATTATGATAGTCTTTAATTGCATGACCTTACAGTACTTTGTGTGCAACTATGGGAAATACATGCCCTGAATATATTACTCATTCATCTATAGAAAAGACTTGGTACTGTTTATTCAGTGTTACAAATCTACTTTGCAAGAAAAGAAAAAAAATGTGTGATCATGTAATTAAAAATTGTATCAGAAAGTGTATCACAAAAGTGCAACCCTCCTTTTCTGAATGACTTTATAACCCTGACATCTGTCATTGTTTTTAGCAGCTTTATTTTGGTATGTGATGTCTTTATTTAAGACTCCCCTTTTCAAGACTGACATCAAATTTTGTCATATAAAGTTCTATATGGATTACAGGAATAGTGTGAACTGTTATAACCATTTAAACTACAGTCACGGCATTTAAGGGTGTCATTGTCTGTGTGGAATATGGTCTGTGGATGATATTTAGCTAGAAGGTGTCAGAAATAATTGCTCAATACAGAGGAATTTCACTGGCTTTTCCTATGTTGTTTTCATATATTATCTATATCACTATATAGAGGTCTCATCAGTCTAGGTATTAAGGCTCACTGAATGGTGTCAAATGCAACTTAGCCGCTCCACCTGAACCTCCTGACCAGTTGACAGTGCCATCCTGTGCAGCCCAGTCTTTATGGGTGAGTTTACAACTGGCACTGATACTGGCAGGAGTTTTCCCTGGCTGTCCACACTTATCCCAGGATGCAGGTTTGTGTGGTTTACACCACCTCATTAAAAAAATCTCAGCTTCTTTGAATACATGTCCTTGGGTTATCTGCAAAGTGGGCCAGCTTCCAATGCCATCAAAATCTTTCCAGCTCAAGCAGTGTACCCACACCTTCAAGTATTCCTTCACTGCCTCTGTGGTCACATCAGCTATAACCGTCTGCTCCCCAAATGTCTTTTGCAAGAGACCTGCTAAAAAAGTCAACACACATACCCACAGCAGAGGCCACAATATTTGCAATCCTTCTCTCAGGGGGCTTTTAAGCATTGTTTTAGTCAGAACTTGTGGTCTGACATTGTCTTCAAACACTGTAACCACAACCACCAAGAGATCCAAATTTACCAGGCAAAAAGACGGCATTGGTCAAATGCAGTATACTGAGGCAGCCAACATCATACACAAATACTATATCCCATATGTCAGATATTGCTGAGACCCATGGCAGCTACTGTCTCTCCCTCCTGGTAGATGCTGAACAGCCCAGATGTATTAAATTTTAACAGGCAACAGAACTGACCACATCTGCAATACCTTCCCCTTCCCCTTCCCTTCATCTTACCTATCTTACAGATACGTTGTGGCAGAGACAAGATACTGCAGTAATTCATGTGCATATTATGCTTCATATGCATACTATGGCACAGGGCTGCAGAACAAGGAACACAAGGATGTGTGTTCCATGCCTGGGTTTGCATGCGTCTACCGTTCCTCATTCCCTTCCTCCTCCCTTCTCCGCCCCAGCCGTCCTGTGGTGACAGCATAGATGTAGTTGGTTGAACACTGAGCACTGCAAGAGGCTCAGGCATGCTCAGGAAGGATGAAATTTCCACAGATTTTAGCACTTAAAAGACAGCCAAAATATAGACTAAACATTTTCTGAAATGCAAAACTCTCCTGTCTGACTGTTACAGATGAAAGAGACACTAGCATGAAAAAGGGCACTTACAAGGAAGTCAAAAACCTGACTGACTCAATCTCTCTGTTCTGTGTGAAACTGAAAAAAAGCCTTCTTTCAGACAAGAGCAACCACACTACAGTCGTGTGGACATGGAGCATATAGTCAGCAGTAAAGTCCAGGGGAATTAAGCCCTTTAACCAACAGGTCATTATCTGTGCACATAATTAATATAATCTGCATTAACTCTATGTTAACATACCTACCAAGTCAGTGGGTTTTTGTTACTGAAGAAATAATTGCATTTTAACTTGGAGATAAGTAATGAAGGTCTTCACCTAGAAATTATTTTATTTTTCACATTCTATTTATTTATAATTCTGTTGGGAAATATACTGCATAATGACTTTACATTTTGCTCTCAGAGAAATATATTATGACATTTGTAGAATTTTATACCACATGGCACATACCAAATAGACTGGGGAAATTAGTCTCAGATTTATAAACAAAACTTCTTACACAAGTGACTCATTTTAGTTGAATGTGGATGGCCCTTAATAGGAACACATATGTTCATGCTAAATAACCTGTAATACCAACTGAGGTGGCACAATTCTCTCCACCATTAGGAAGATTGATTTTGCCTTGGAGTGTCTCTACTCAACAGAAGTACCCTTCAGGTAAGTTGAAAAAGTTATCAGGCATGTAGTGTAAATGAGCAGTGAAGATTCTGGAGATGGAGGAAAGCTATAGCATGCCACTTCAGTTCCCTAAAATGTTAAACAATCAAAAAACCTCTTTCCCCCTCCTCCCAAACAATCAAGCAAACAACAACAACAACAAAAAATCTATGCAACTGTGATATCAAAATGCTTCTTATAAATTGCCTGACATTAAAGTATGGAAGAATTCTGAAGTTACGGGGAAAAAAAAAAAAAAACAAAGAAATACTGAATTTTAGCCATTGAACTCAGTAAATGTAGAAAGTATTTAATGACAGATATAGGCAATCATAGGACAGGATTAATTCTATGAAATTTGTGTTACTGCATTGTAAATATTTTGTGAGATCAGATTAAACTTAAAGTAAAGTTTAAAGAAGGTAGCTTTCAATATGGAGGAGATTTGAAGACGATTTTTGATTAATAAAATGTCTAAATGAATATGATGAATTTGACAACACCACCTTTAGTGTTTTTTCAAACACTGTAGGCTGGTTACAAACAAAGAACCTGAAAATCATGCAGGCTCAAAAATGCTAACTAAAACAATAGGAAGACAGTCAAAAATAGAGGAAGGAGGAACCTTGTACTGTTATGAGCTTTATTCATTTATAGAAAGCTGTTGGATTCTAGTTCTTTTAACCAGGTCCTCAGAATTATAAGTAACTTCTAAGTACAATCTTTTCTCTCTGAAAGCTTTTGTGAGTTCAAAGGAGGCAGAAGGAAATGTAGTTACCCAGAGAGACTAGATATATATTTATACATACATATAAACCATATCTTTGCTATATAAATATGTTCTACAGGTCTAAATTATGAACTTCAGTATGCATTTGATTCAACAAATTTTAAGGATATCTCTGTCAAGGTATGTCTGATTTCTTTCTACCCTATAGTGTGTGCATAGACTAAAATGTTAATTTACTCTCACTAGTCTGTTTAATTTAGGCCCATGGGTGCTAGATGAGAATAGGGGAGCACTTGAAGAGGTAATAACCTTATTCAGGCATTATGTTGCTCAGATCATAGAAGGTGTCATCTCTTTCAGAAAACAGTCTATTATTTTGGCAGATAACACTAAAAGTTTATGAGGTCTTAACAATATACTGCTAATTTTTTAGTTATTATTATTTTTAATTAGAGTCCCTTTCAATTTAAAACATTTCTATATCATAGTTTCATATGCAATGAAAAATTTACATTTCTAGAATTGCAAAACAGTCCATAAATCTATAATAATTTGCAGCATGACTCCATTGCTCTCCTCTGTCTGTACCTGTTTACTGAAGCACGCACCAGAGCTCTGTACTTTTGGAACCTTTCAAAGAACTGTTCACAGAATTGAATCCATATATAGAGTGAATCTGTATTTAACCATAGTCAGTTATATAAGTAGCTTCCTGACATATTCAGTGAGTGAATACCATATTTGTTATTTGTTGTTGGTATTTGTTATTGGTATTGGCATTTGTTATTATTTCTCATGGAGACTTTGCATGTCATTTTCTCAGTGACTGCTCATGTTTTACACAGAACAAGAAAATATCTGTGGATAGGACTATTATCTATTCAATCTGAAGTCTCCATCTTGTCCATTTCTTTAGAATATTCCAGATAGAAAACAGGCTTCAGAGCCCAGAGAGGTATCACATTAGAGACCCCTAAGCAAGCTATATATGTCTATATAGTGAAAAGGGTTGCTGAACATACGTATTTTCCTAACTAGCGCAGCAGACAGAAACAGCAGAGAACTCAGTCCGTGCTAAATAGACCAGCCTGTTATTGGGGCTTATTAGCTCTGAGCAATCACAGGCATTTATATGCATTTATGCAGCTTCCAGCTCTGGAGCTTAAGCATTTTTCAGCTAGCTTGGGGACTTCTGCACTGCAACCTACTGTGAAGAGCAAATGCACCTAGTGCTATGGTATGACCACAGAGCTATCTCATGAAGAGCCTGCAGAGCTCAAAAGGACGAAGAACCTCAATCCTTACAAATTTATTTCCCTTGCCAATGAAAAACAATGTAAAAAGCTCCATGATCAGCAAACTCTGAAGACTTGCATTAGTATCTGGTCTTCACATTACCTGTGAAACAGACAGTGTTTTGTAGTGTATATTCAAAGCACTACCAACACTGAGGTCTACATATAAGGTGGTAATCTGCCAGACTATTATAACATTCTCTCCCTGTGAGAGAATTAAGCAACTTTTCTCCATACATTGAGAAAATATTTGATATAAATGTGCAGTTCCTTACCATAAACAGCTCAACACTGACTGTCTTTAGAGAAAATTCTATTTTTAATAATCGTATCCTGTATAACTAACGGTAGTTCCAAAGCTCTGTTTAGCATCAGAGAGGACGTTATGTCCTCCCACTTTTTTTTTTTTTTTTAATGTCCATGAAATATGGATCTAATATAAAATTGTTTAAGGGAAAAAAAAAAAAAAAAAAACATATCTCTTGATTCTATACAACTGGCTTTTACTAATGAGTTAAAACTTTCTTACCCTTAGTTCTTTTCATTCAGATCTTGGAAGATTACATGATGGGCTTAGTGTTAGCAGTGCTTAGTGTGGAAAGCTTACTCTATAACTTCAGAGGCAGCTATTAAACATATCAATTAACGTGCACATCTTACGTCTGTATTTTTCTGGGCCCTTCTAGCTGATTTGTCCAGGCTGCATTCTGTATATCTGCAAAGTTGTTTTTCAACAATGATGTGGAACCTGATTCTCTGAACAATTGCAATGCAAAGGATGTAGATTAACAGGCAGTATCAATACACAGTTGTCAGATGTGCAGGCATTTTCAAACATAACTGCTGCCCTTGCACTCCTTGTTTGAAAATTATCTCAGAAATCTGTACTAGTGTTTATGAAAGAACTGTAGCACTTTTCATTGTTTTTTTTTTTTTTTTTCTTTAAATTTATCCACAGAGCAGGACTAGACAGATACTGAAATATTCAGCTTCTCTTGCTGCCTGAGTAGTTTTACAAATACATAACCCAGGCACCAGAGCAGTACATTATTTTTCTTCCTGAGAGTACTATCTCTGAAATATATCACTTGCAGGGATAATGGAGATAGAATGGGAAATGTGTTCTGCTTCAACTACCAACTCTAATTCAGCTTTCCAGAGCTATTGTTTTGATACTACACTGGGATGGCACTGAGATGTTGGGCCCAAGAATCCTCATCAAGAACAATAGGTATTACTGTGGTAAGCTGATATTCAGATCTGCTCAAAAATAGCATAGTTAAATTGGACTATTGTTAGGTAATACAGACAATGTGAATGCTGAAGGGTGGAAGTAAAGACTGTGAACTAGAAAATGCACTGCAAAAGTTGAATCTATAAGACTGCTTTTATGCTTTTTCCAATAATAGACTAAAACAAATTAAAGGAGTTCCTAAAATTTTATTTAAGAGGCACAACTCCAGTGTCCAAAATGGCTATTCAACTATTTCATAAGAGGATATAATAGAAAGATCTGCACATTCAAATATTCTTCAGTTTCAGCAGAAAATATTCTGAAGATAATTAAGTATTTGAAAGACCTTTCAGTGGCTGGAAGTGGCAAAAAATATGCTGTAGCCAACAACAGCAATATTTTTACTTCTCTGACTTGCTTAAAGCTTTTACTTCCTATCTTCATTTACTGGTGTAGCCCTTTGGGCCTCTGTGAAGCTCCACTCATTTAAGTGACAGGCACAGAAGTCTATGCCAGCAGATCCAGAGGCAAGATCAGGGCACAAGGTGGTTCATAAATAAATGTAGGAACCGCAGGTACCTCTTGGGCCTCTGAGATCTGCGGCTACCAATTTCTCATTTGGGTGGCAAAGGAAAGACATAGCTTTCAATAGGTACAAAGTTAGAAAGTTAATATAACTGCTCCTTGCAGAAATGTATGCGTACAGTGCAATGATGAAAACCTGCCTGAGTCAGAATGAGGTAATTATGTCTCAGGTATGCTACTGTTGAATGTGAGTCCTAGACACGGAGGCTGTAATTCTTCAGCAGCAGCCATGCTGCAAAGTGCCCCAGCCCACCCCTATTCCCCAGGCTTTCCCTGTTCCAGAAGCCTCTGCTCAGCACTGACACAAATGTTTATGCAGCCACAGTATGGATTGGATTGATGAACTAATTTATCCTAAATTATCTCTGCAAAAAATATTTGAGCTCCTTTACAGCTGGATCAATTCCCCAGTTCACCACATAAACAGCTGGATGCAACTGTGGATAGCAGCAAATACAGAAGGTGGCGTGATGGTGGGAAAAAGTGCCTGGCAATAGGGTGGGTGGTCGCTAATTTAGTCATGTCACTAAAAATGAATCTACAACCTAGAAAAAGGAAATGATAGCATAAAAAATATATGATAGTGCTGTGATAGAAAATGTGATACATCAGAGGTTTTATACATATAGGTATCTTAAACTAACTTCCAAATTTTTGACTTTTACTGTAAATCTTAAAGGAATTTTGGATTAAGTTGGATTTCATCATCAGCCATGTCTACTACTGCCTGCTATTTATGTGGTAATAATAGCTACACAGCATCATTCAGAAAATACAATTTTAAACATATAAAAGAAAATATATTCAAATTTAAGGTTTCTTATGACATAAATATTTATCTTGCTATTTATATTTGCTGAAGAACATTACATATAAACACAGTGCTTTTAAAAAGAAAAACAAAAAGGGACATAGAAACCTTTAGTGAGAGAAGTTGTTTATGGCTCTTAAGTGGTAATGAGATAATTACCCATGCATAACCACTCAATTATAAATAAGGAAATGCTTAACTAATATATTAAATTAATCTTAACACAGACATATATAAAGGGCTACTTTGCAGCATTTAGCTAGGTCTTCAAATTTCGTATACATCTGCACTGACCTCCGTAAAGTTGAAGGAGCGATTATAACTAAAGGTACTACAGCTTCCTGACAGAATCTTCTGATATAGAAGGAGAGTACTGAGGATTTCTCTCCTAATATACATTCTTGAAATGCTTTAGGGATTATTAGGAAATAATATAGGAAATGATTTAGGGATTCTGAAGGGAGGTGGAACCCACTCTTTTCTAGATCAATTAAGTACATAGGAATTTCTTATTTTTCATATTCACAGCTGTGGTAATAAGATATCGCTGGAGGGTCTTCCAAAAGACTGAAGTTAGGGAAAACAAACAAACAAACAAGAACAGCAAGAACAACAACAAAAAAAAACAAACTCAAGGCATCAATAACTCATGATGTTTCTGCAGAGAATTCAGGAGAACGCTATGAATAAGGTATACAAATGTTATTTACATTGTTCTAACAATTTAGGTGAAACTGATTGATTACTGTTCTCAAAAAAATTGCAAATACTCATTTACATCTTGAAATCAATCACTGTTGCTGTACATTAGCCTTATTTGTGTTCCGTTTCTGCTGCTGTGTTAAGTAATGATTTTGTTGGCATGAATATTCATGGAAACTGAAAGTTTTAAGTAAATATTAGGGGAAATTATAAAATATAACCTTTTATTCAGACATTCAAGTTTGTTCCGACTGACTAACTGATTCCTGGAGCAGTATTGCTTTGTATGGCTTGACCTATCTAAATCAACTAAGAGTTTGACTACAAAGACCTTGAAAAAAAAAAATCCAAAATATGACCCGTAGTAAAAATGCCATTGGAAGCTTTTTCTGGTCAAAATGTGCAGTAGAAGGGTTGTTGGTTGTGTTTGATTTGGACAATTATGCTCAAAGCAGTGCTTACCTGATGTTGATTCTCTAAGGTAAGTGGGTTTTCTGAAGATTAACCAAGGCAAGACTGAGGAGAGAAAGATGAGGCTAGAGAAGTGGTTTGGGAAAGAGCAACATTGCTCTCATTAATTTAATAGATCATTACCATGCTGTAGTTACTATCAGGATCTAACTGTACTTTCAACAGAGGCATGATTTTGGAATTCCAGATGGTATTTGAATTGTTACACAAGTAATCCAGGCAGCATTTTATTTTCTGCAGTTATTTTGAGATATGGATACAATGTTACAAACACTTTTATTTTCTATGTACTATACAATAGCACCATATAAATTATACCATGCATTTAATACTCTTTTCTATATTATTTGTATATTATACTGTTACACATAGCGCAATGTAATAGTAGAATACTGAAGCATGGAAATACACTATAAAATGTAATCCACTAAAAACTACCCAGAAATATACCTTAGTACTCTTCACAAGGCAAAGATATTAAATTGCAAAACAGATGTTCAGAGATTGACAGTGATTGTCCATTCATCTTTGCATGGAACATAATGACCTAGTTATGATACATAGTAATTTGAAATGTCCTGAGAATAGTTTATAAGAAAAATCACTTATCTCTCCCTGTTCTGTATTACTCACTGGGTCAGCAGAACTGTTTTAAATTATTATTTTTCTTAATAAAAGAGCAGAAGTTCAGTAGCTGAAGCTTTACGATTCAGAAAGCGGAATTCTCTAACTGCCCTCCCTTGCTGACCACGGTCATTCCAATGTTGTGATTCTTCAGCCAAAACCAACCAAACAAAAAAAAAGTATAAGAAAGTGTTGAGGGCCTGTATGATAAATTATGAAATAGGCAAATGAATTATTTGTGAAGTTCCTGTGGAACAGGTCATTTTGGTATTCCTGAGACTCACATTAATTATACTTATTCCACACTGACTAACAAATCTTAATTGTTACAGTAAACAACCCAAATGCATAAATAGTAAAACGTAATTTAAAAAAAAAAAAAAAACACTTTAGATTTTATTTTTTTTTTTAATCTGCTAAATGATTCAGGATTCTACAGCTTCTCCCAATACTGTTTTTGAGACTTCTGTTCTATGAATTACAGTTAGATTTATGCCACTAATTGAATAAGTCATGTCAGAATAAGACATTGGCTTTTAAGTCACATAATTTCATTTCTTATCATAACAACTTATGAATTTCAGAAAAGAAGACTCTGTTTGTTAAAGTCAGAAATTGTCTGTAGTAGCAGTAGTACCAGCAACCACTGTTATGACAGCAACATTGTCAACGAGCTAATTGAATATGGTTTACACTATTGTGAACAATGAAATTTTGCAATTAGTTTCACCCTAGTAGTCTGTTGCTCTCACTTCAAACCCTTCCGGGTCACCCAATCAGGGCCATGACAAATGAAAGTCCTTGCATTTCAAATCCTACCTGGACTAGTAAGTGCTCTGTCTTGCATCTTATCATGTTCATAGCATAGGATATTCATAACTGTGAACATGCCAAAAGAGGCACTCTAAACATATGTAGCTATAAAGAAAAAGTAAAGAGGAAAAAGTAAAGAAAAACTAAGAATCATGCAGAAATTGGTTGAATTTGGTTCTTAGACCTTGAAAAAAACACTATAAGCACATGGTCTTCATTATTGGACTGTTCTGATGATAGGCAAGGGATGACAGCTATAGTTATCTAGTCGGCTGTGTAATACTTTTTAGAGCATTCCTATTTTTTCACAGACCTTTTCTGGGGATGCTGGTTTAATAATATCATTACCTATCATTAGTAGAGCTCCAGCTATATATAGACAGAGCATTAATAGAATCATAATATGATATTATAAATCAGAGCAACTATTTGGAACACCTGATATTTTCTACAGCAAGAAAAGAGTTTATGCATGCAGTGATTGTGTAGGTACTGGGTCCTGCAGAAAGGCAGGGACCCAAAGGGGACCTGGCATTGTGAGGTGTGGATGGGCAGCAACTTCGAGATTAGGAGGGCTTACAGCAAGAGTCCTACAGAGCAAAATCTCAGGGTCTGTGGCAATCAGATCACTGCAACTCCTTTTTCACCCTAAACTGCTAGTCACCTTTTTCTCCATCAGGACCTTTACCTCCACTAGCCAGTAGATGCGTAGCACTTTTAAAAGGCAAGCAGATGAGCTGAAAGTATATCAGTTACAACCCTTAGTTGCATGTTTGTGCTACAGGTTCCAGTCTTTCACCGAAGTTTCATGTTGTCCTTAAAATGGTATTTTCTAGTGAAATACATGTCAGAGAAGTGTACCTGAGGTAGGATATCAAAGCTCTATCATTTTTAGTGTTGAAAAATAGTTCTTAAGTTAACAAAATCTTCACAATTAAGAAAAAAAAAATACAATGACAATAAATGGGCAGGGAAGGGCAGGGAAGGTTCTACTGAAAAGGGATTTATAGAATATTCTAATTACCCTATACTTGTGAAAAACAAGCACAAATTCCCAGTCACTGCATAGGATGTTTTCCTGGCTTTTTGGACTACATGGAAATACATTGTCAGTTTTCAGGCATTTTTACTACAGCACTTGCTAAATTTGGACAAAATGCCTAATGGCCTCAGTGTTGGCTACCTGAAGTTCCAAATTCTTATAATGTTTCTTTTACATGCTCCACCTCGCCCCCCCCAAAAAAAGGTAGTAAAAAAATGCAAATTCACATTCTTTGCTGTATGTGGATTTCCATTATTGAAACAAAACAGCACTTATTACCTCTAAATGATATTTCTCTAAATAAGAACCGCCACAAGAAAAGAAGTCTGTAAAAAAATCACTCTACTTTTTCAGTATTTCCTTATGCATGTCATTTATACTGTTCAAAACTCATTGAATATATGTTCAAAAACTATGTTTATAGAAACATTCAAAAAATTTAGAGATCTAGATGAGATATTCACTGCATGAACATGCTGAAAATAGGCTAGCCAGTGTTTGTGGATACTGACACTAAATTTTCTATTGCTTATTGTGCAATCTAGAAATGATATTTAAAATGAAGACTAGTATCTGATAGTTAAATAAGTCATTGATATGAAAAGAACACATTTAATATGAAGTAAAAAAATGTTTGTTTTTTTCATATTTTAACATATTTTGAAAATTGTACTCATTAGAAATTACAAGTGTCATTGGATTACAGACTTGTTAGCAAAAAAAAAGACCTTCATTTATTTATGTTCAATAGAGATAACAAAAAAAATGAAAGCTGATACCAGCTTTTGTATTGAGTTTGACCGTCGAGTTGTCTTAGTGTCACCTCAAACATGGAAAGAATTCATCCCTTCCCTTCCCTTCCCTTCCCTTCCCTTCCCTTCCCTTCCCTTCCCTTCCCTTCCCTTCCCTTCCCTTCCCTTCCCTTCCCTTCCCTTCCCTTCCCTTCCCATTTGCTTTGTGTCATTTTTTTTTGTTTTGTTTTTCTTATCCAAGTAGTACAGGATACCCTTAATGTCACAATATTATATGAATTTTTACAGATAGTTGCTATTCTATAGTTATTTAAGTATATCATTATAACTCTGAAATTAATCATATAAATCTTAGAGAATATAACATTGTGATGTGTATGTTATGTTATGTGGCAATTAGCTTGGAAACAGGGGCAATGACCATTTGCATTGTAATGAAGCATTCTTTCATAAAGGTGTCAAATACAATCTAAAAGGCTAATGAAATTTTATGCAAAACACCTGCTAGTCACCTTCACTTCAATTAAATGCCTTTGGGGGAAATGGGAGAACCTTTCTTATTGAGCACAAATTAGAATGCTGATAAACACAGGACAAGCAATAAGTAAAGAACAGAATCCAATGTGAAGGAATAAGACTGCTTGTCCTGTATAGAAGATTAACCATGATTGCCCTATAACAAGAAGCATGTGTTGTTATTGTCGGGGGAACCAAAGGACAGTAGAACTATTTCTGTCACTAGCATCATCATAACAGTGTCTAAATCCAGAACAATAATTCAATCATCCTTCTAGATTCTGCATTTTGAACAGGATTTTTGGTTTGCATAAATGGGTCAGTGCCAACTTACAGAAAAATAGAAAAGATGGCAAAAGAAACAACAACAGAACAAACAAACAACAAAACAAATACTGAGAAATGTAACCTTTCCCTTAAAAAGACCAGACTTTGTTTTCCTTTCTAAAAAGTTCTCAAGGACAAAGATGCTTAGGATTATGACATCTCATAAAAGGCCTGTAGCCTAAGAAAAAATATTGGGTACTTATTGAGCCCTTTTAGAAAGGTATTTAGATTTTAGGTAGGCAGCGACATCAAGAATTTCCCATTGTCACGTAACTATCATCATGAGTCAGTTTTCACTCAGTACAGATTTTATTAAGTATTTGAAATATATGACAGGTTAACAATGAAAAACTTTAGGCAAGATCACTCAGCAAAGATTCTTAAACTTTTGTGGGTTAGTAGGTAGCTAAAGGACAATGGAAAAGGGTGGTAAATAAATGATCACTTTTCAAGCATATCTAATAGGGATTTTTGCCTGGATTTTTCTGTTCACCATATTGAAAAAAATACATGTAGAAAGGGGTAATTAGTGGGATGACAAAGTTGTCTGGTGATTCAAAATTACTGAGGATAATAAAAACAGCTGGCTCTAAAGAACTACAGAGAATATCATGGTATTGAGAGACAAAGTGATATAGCGACAGATGATATTCAAGAATGATAAATTCAAAGTAATGCACATGATGAAAAACATCCCTAAACATATGTGCTGGGTGACATGCTGTAAGCTATCTACTTTACACGGCAAAGAGATTTGAGAGTAATTATGAACAATATTGATCAAAACAATGGTCAAAATGTAGGAATTATTCAGAAATTAATAGAAAATCAAACATTATATATCATTATGCAAATGCATAAACCTATGGTGGGCCTGTATCTTAGTTCAGACTTAGATAGACTTAGATATCTTAGTTCAGACTAGTTCAGACTAGTGAAAGCTTGGTCCAAACCAAAGAATATATAGAAAAAGTAGTTACATTTTAATGAGTAAAGATCAAGCTACAATGGGATAGACTTCAACTTTGAATAGAGACAATCAGAATCATAGAATATCCTGAGCTGGAAGGAATCCACAAGGATCATCGAGTCCAACTCCTGGCTCCACACAGGTCTACCCAAAATTCAGACAATGAGGCAGTGTGTGATAAATATATATTCATGGGAAATTTGGAGAAACTGATACTCGATATTTCTAATAATAAAAACATTAAAATGGTCATGGGTCAGCAGGAGAGCACCTGAAGAGCAGCACAAAGGAATTTCTACCACCCCAGCCTGTAAGCCAGCTTCATCAGGGGCCCAGCTTAAATGTCTCTGTGCTAACTCACGTAGCATGGAAAATAAACAAGAAGAGTTAGAGATGTACATGTGCCTGCAAGGCTTGTTGACCTCATTGTCATTACAGAAACATGGTGGGATGGCTCCCATGACTGGAGTATTGGAATGGAAAGATAAAGTCTCTTTAGGAAGGACAGACAGGGGAGACAAGGAGAGGGCATTGCCCGCTGCGGCAATGAGCAGCTGTAGTTTATGGAGCTATGCCTGCGAGTGGGTGAGGAGCTGACAGAGATTTTATGGGTCAGGATTAAAGGGAGGGCAGGGATAAGTGACATTATAGTAGGATATAGTGGCTACAGGCCACCTGATCAAGAAGACCAAGCAGATGAGGCCCTTTATAGGCCCTATGTAGGTAGAAGCAGCCTCATGTTCACTAGCCCTGGTCCTCATGGGGGACTTCAGCCATTCTGATACCTGTTGGAGGTGAGAGAGGGAGTTAGGAGAATCTTATCGAATAGAGATAGAGTGCTGACGGCATTAAACTGTGATGCTACTTAGTGTCTTTGCTAACTATGGTGCATTGTGCAAATTAACTAAAGCAAGAAGCCTTGGGCCCCTTACCAAGGTCAGTCTCCTAGTAAGAGTGTGAGCCTATCTTAAGAAACTGGTAGAAACTGGTCCTGCGGACAGACAAAAGTCAAGGAGCAACTGAGTCTGCGCAAAGACAAGAGGTCAACTAGCGGTGGTGAGGAAGAGTCATCAACCTTCATCCCCACAACCCCCGACGACCACCACCAGAATACACTGCGCAAGCGCAGATGGGAGGAGTTGATGGAAATGACTTCTTGGAACTAATTTTAATACGAAGTGGGGACAGGTTATGAATATGTATAGGTGTATTGTGAAACTTCATGCATATGTAACTCTTTGCTGCATATAACCAAGGCAAGTTGCCACGTCAGGTGCGCAAGACTTTGGCGGGACTACCCCCCATGCTGCCCAGCGCTGAATAAACATACCTACTTTACAATCTTACTGATTGTGGAGTCCGTTTTCCACAAGTCAGAGGGACAGCACAGTAAGGCATAAGAAATCCAGGAGGTTCCTGGAGTGCATTGATGATAACTTCCTTCTCCAAGTGCCAACAAGGAAAAGTGCTATGCTGGACCAACAAGTGCTATGCTCTTACGAACAAGGAGGGGCTCGTGAGGAGTGTAAAACTCAAGGGCAGCCTTGGCTGTAGTGACCATGAAATGGTGCTATTTAGGATTGTGAAGGCAACAAGGAGAGAGCACAGCAAGCTCACAACCTCGGAATTTGGGATAGCAGATTTGGGCCTCTTCAGAGATCTGCTTTGTAGAGGACCAAGGGACAAAGCCCTAGAAGGAAGAGGAGTCCAAGAAAGCTGGTTAATATTCCAGTATCATCTCCTCCAAGCTCAGGAGCTATGCATTCCAACAGAGAGGAAGTCAGGCAAAAACACCAGGAGGCCGGCATTGATGAACAAGGAGATCCTGACAAAATTCAAGCAGCAAAAGGAGGCCTACAAAGGATGGAAGAAAACCTTAGAGTTATACAAAGACACTGTCTGAGTAGCCAAGGATCAGGTAAGGAAAGCTAAAACCCTGAGAGAATTAAATTTGTCCAGGGAATTCAAGGGCAACAGGAAAGGCTATGCCAGTGATAATAAGGAAGACCAGGGAAATTGTAGGCCTTCTTCAGAAGGAAACAGGAGACATGATTATCCAGGATGCAGAGAAGGTTGAACTATTCAATGATGTTTTTGCCTCAGTCTTCACTGGTGAGAGCTCTAGTAACATAGCCCAAGCCCCAAAAGGCAAAGGCAGGGACTGGAATAATGAAGAACTGCCCACTGCAGAAGATCAGGTTCGAGGCCATCCATGAAACCTAAAGAAGTACAAGTCCATGGGACCTGATTAGATGGGTCTTGGGGAAACTGGCAGATGAAGTTGCTACTGTCCATCACATCTGAGAAGTTGTGACAGTCCTGTGAAGTTCCCACTGACTGGAAAGGGGGGAAAATAACCCAGACATAAACCCCATTTTTAAAAAAGGATGAAGGAAGACCTGGGGAACTGCAGATCAGTCAGTCTCACCTCTGTTCTCAGCAAGATCATGGAGCAGATCCTCCAGGAAATTATATTAAGGCACATGGAAAATAAGGATGTGATTGGTGATAGCCAACGCGGCTTCCCACTCAAAGAGCTGTGGTCACTGATTTAATTTCCAAGTGGAGGTCAGTCATAGTGGTGTTCTTCAGGGGTCAGTTTTGGGACTAGCACTGTTTAACATCATTGTCGGCAACATGTACAGTGGGATTGAGTTCACCGTCAGCAAGTTTGCTGATCACACCAAGCTGGGTGGTGCAGTCAACATGCTGGGAGGAAGCCATCCAGAGAGACTTTGACACAATTGAGAGCTGGGCCTGTGTGAACATCATGAGGTTCAACAAGGCCAAGCGCAAGGTCCTGCATCTGGGCCAGGGCACAAATACAGGCTGGGTGGAAAATAGATTGAAAGCAGCCTTAAGGAGAAGGATAACAGGTTGTTGGTTGATGAGAAGATTGACATGAGCTGGCAAAGTGTGCTTACAACAAAGAAAACCAATTGTATCCTGGGCTGCATCAAGAGAAGCATGGCCAACAGGTTGAGGCAGGTGATTCTCCCCCTCCTCTCTGCTCTTATGAGATCCCACCTACAGTACTGCTTTCACCTCTGGGGCTCCCAGCACAAGAGGACATGGAGGTATTAGAACAAATCCAGAGGAGGGACACAAGGATGATGAGATGGCTGGAGCACCTCTCCTATGAAGACAGGCTGATAGAGTTGGGGTTAATAGAGCCTGGAGAAGAGAAGGCTCGGGGGAGGCCTTATAGCAGCCTTCCAGTACCTAAAAGGGTCATACAGGAAAGCTGGAGAGTGACTCTTTGTCGGGGGGTACAGGGATAAGACAAGGAGTAATGTTTTTAAAATAAAAGAGCATAGATTTAGATTAGATGTAAATGGAAGAAATTCTTTACTCAGAGGGTGGTGAGGCACTCTGGTTGCCCAGAAAAGTTGTGGGATGGGATGGGGGGGGGGGGGGGGAGCAGGGAAGGATGGGGGGGGAGGAAAATGGTGCTTTGAGCAACCTGGTCTAGTGGGAGGTGTCCCTGCCCATGACAGGGGGCTGGAATTAGATGAGCTTTAACGTCCCTTCCAACCCAAACCATTCAATGATTCTATGATTGAAAAATAATGAAAATAAATGATTGTGTAGAGTTTTAAAACAAAAGCATTTGTTTCACTTTGCAGATAAATTTTTGAAGAGCCTTGCAGTAAAAGGAAGTGGCTTATTTCAAACTGTAAATAGATACAAAAAACAATTAAACACATTAATGAAGCAAAGACTATTTTTTTTAAATAAAAAGGTAGTATCCAACTTAAAAAGTTTTTAAGCCAAAGAGTGCTGAAAGATAGATAAGCATTACTATATATTTTATATTCTTTACTTGAGTCCTGCTATCAGCCACCTTAAAAGTAGATGACAGACTTTTCTGACCAAGAATTATCTTCTTTTGGTTCTTTTAGTATAAAAACTAACAAGTCATATGCCTGTGAGAAAAGAAATCATACATTCTTGTGGAAAGCGATTATGAAATAAAGAAAGAGAAACAAAAGACTTCAGCTATTCAGGATCATGGAAAACTATTCATGTTCTTTTTGCCATTTACCTTTACATATTGGCAATTTCAGAACTTTATTCTGTACCATTCTGTAATATGGCCACTTTTAAACTTTAACATCTATTACTACTATGTTATTATTGCTTATAACAAGAAAAGCAAACAAACAAACCCTAAGACTTAAAAAAGTCTTAAGTAGGGAAGTAATTTAACATATACCAAAGCATTTGAGTAAGAACATTTTCCTTCTTCTCTCTATGTATTTATGAATGCAAAAGAGATAGCAGATGATTCAGTTGGTTTACCTGTGTGCTTAAATACCTATTTTCATCTGTAAATAGTTTTAGTGAACAGATGTGTATGTGAAATTTGTGTGTATGATTTGGGTATCTAGAATGATTGCAAATTTGCTCTTTACCTTTTTAAAGTATTTTGAATATTGCTTCCTATGCATCTGGAAAAACTGCAAACTTTTTCAAGTTATTTTGTTTATTGTCTTGTTTGAATATATGAAAAGAGAAAAAACATACCTTAGAATTTTAGAGGGAGTTTAAAAATGTGTACTTTTATCAAAGGATCCCGGTAAATATATCAGGCAAGAAAACAAGATTAAAATAAATGAGAACGTATAAATATTACATATACAGGGACAAAACCAATGTTTTCATATTTCTAAGACATTCTTAAAGTTAACGGAGAATAAGAGTGTCAGTTTATAAAACAAAATGATTGCACCTGCAAGATTTTTCAGTGCTTCTTGAAATAAGAGTTCTGAGGGTTCTGATCTGCATGGAGGGAAAAAAAAAAAAAGAAAAAAAAAAAAAAGATTTTGCAGTCTGTAAGTTTAAGTGTCCTGGATTTGTCCAAATGACAAGACATGACATTTTGCTGGAATTAGAAGGAAAGTTATTCAAGGCTAGAAAAATATTTTGAAATTTCTGATAGAAGCAAAGAAAGAAAATGTTCTTTTTTTTTTTTTTTTGTCCCTAGCTCCAGAGAAGCAAAATTCAGAAGCACTTAATTTAGAGACAAAATCTTAAATCTCCTTTTGCCTGTTTCTTACAGAAGTTTTGTCCTCATAACAAACATATTACCATAAAATTATGTCATATATAATAAAAAGTAAGTAACACAATAAATGGCATATTTAGTGAGATAAAGTTTGTCAAATTTGGTTAAAATATTAATTTTAGGGGGTTTGTTTATTTGTTTGTTTGTTTGTTTATTATAAATTACTTCTAAACAAGGAATGATTATAAGCCATTGTCCAGACACCATGTTTTGGAATATTCACTAAGTCCATGTCTGATCCTGGCATTTTTCTGATGGAAAATTAACATTTTTTTCCCCACCATTTCCCTTATTCTGTTCATCTCTGCTCAGCAGTTGTTCATTATTGTTGCTTAGTGTCCTTCCATGGTTAACTCATAAACGGTCAAATCCAATAAGGTACCAGAATCTAAATTCGGTAAATGTTTTTTGTCAGGTTTGTGAAAGTTTCACTACCCAATGATCTTGCAACCAAAATCTATGCCAACACAGTCCATTGAGAAAGAGACTACCAATTGAATTCATTTTGTTTGTCTACCATAAAAATGTCCTCATAATCACATTATGATTGTGGAGATATTTACAGAGTACCTACACTAAAACCTACAACAGTATGGAAAATTTGCCCTCAAGCATGTATGACACATAGCAGAAAATATAGAAATCTATGTGCTCATAGCATTATAGTTTGTCTGCTCACTAGAAAAGATGATGCTGTTCCTGTCTACATTTACCAGGTATTATTACAAATGGTTGCTTAAAACAAAGAAGTAAGCATGTTGTAACTCCTGCACTTTGTTAAAGAAAACTCCACATGATAGAAATTCACCTGAAGTGTAGTGGCTCACCTCTCCAGTTCAGTTACAAGAGATGGGAATTTCAGGCAATAAAAAGTGATAAGGGATGCTGGGATTACCCTCATTATAAACTTACTGAAAACAACATTAACATAGAAACATTGACAGTGAGGAATATTAAGGGGCTTACAAAAGAAGAATGCTACATATTTCCCACAATAGTTATTCCTCAATTTAAGAGCCCTGAAAGGAGTAAGAGAAAATGCAGATGTAATCCATTAAAAACTGATAAAATAATAATAAAAAAAAATAACTACATTAGCTATAAGCCTGTATCTAGCATGAAAGTTTACTGACAACAAGCCTAATTAGCACTGTAAAAGTTTTCATCCCTAGAGGTTAGTTACATTAATAGAAAAAGAAACAGAGATGTATGCTTATTGTACATGAGCATGCTCCAGAAACACTGCTCTTATCAAAAGAGCAACAGAATCAAATTGTGTTGTGGTTCAGTGACAGCAGAAACTCTTAACTAATCTTTAGCATCTATTTTACGACTGTCTTTTCCAAGGCAGATTTCAAAGCTTGCTGTGCTTATACTGAGACTCTCTTTGAAAACAATGTGAAAGATTCAGTCTTGAATTTATTAGCTGTATTCTCTTCTCTTAAAAGTTTTATGCCATTGTAACTGGGGGTTGATTACACTGGGGTTGGTTATGAATTGCAAAAGTATGCAGACTAAACCTATCTTGCTACATTTTCCTTTTTTATTCCATTTCTTCCTCATTTATGTTACATTACCCAGATTATATAGGTGATTCCCTTCAGTACCCTAAGGATTTTACTGTCTGATCACATAAATGGTGCTAGAAGACGCGTTACCAACATTTAACAATTTTCTAACCATAACGGAGACAGTAGAGATAAGAAGCTAGGTAATGTTTAGTGGCTATTTAGACATGTACTTCCACTTATTTTAAAATATTTAAATATTTTTTTAATTTGACACTAAAACTAAAGTAGATTACTTAAGGTCCAGCTCAGTTTCTTCTCTCAACATTTTAGTCAACAATAGTAATCATTAACTAGAATTATGATGACAGAGTAAATAAAAATGCTCCAATATATCTTTCATGTTAAAAATAATTAAGGCAGGAAATAGAAACTTTCTGGTTTCTTCATAAACATCAGCTTTTGAAAAATTATGGCTAAACAGCTAAATTAATCTTTGGAATGGAGAGATAATAAATAGATGTAGGAAAGTATTTGAAATTGGCTTTAAAATAGAACAGGACCTTACTTAAATTTTCTTTTCTGTACTTGCTTCACTCCATACAAAGTGTCTCCACAACTTATATGTTTTAGAAGTGCCACTAAACCTTAGGGCTGAGTCAGATTTGTGTTCTGTGGTTCCACCTCTGTTAATGTGCTTCCTTTCAGTGCTGAAAACTACATAACATTTTAAATCTAAATAAAATAAAATATAAAATAAAATAAAATAAAATAAAATAAAATAAAATAAAATAAAAATGCTGCTGCTAATATCACCATTAATCAGGAACGATTCAGTAGTCCTGGCACCTTCAGTCACACAACCTCATCAAACCAGAAAGGTTAGACATACAGCAAATGAAAAGAAGTATGTTTCCATTGCATTAGACAGACATACTATCTACAGTAGTAATAGGCAATAACATTGCCATCTTCAGAAGGTAATGTACTATGTTCTTACAAAAGCCTGGGAGTTTAATGCTGCCAGTAGTCATTGTTTCCAAGGAAAATAATTGACATCTAGTTACCACAAGCTGAGTTGACCCCAGCTTGTGAAACCACATGCTGCTTATTGTCTGGGAGGATGATGTATGTCAGCACTACACATTTAATTTCTGGTTCATAAAGAAAGGGTCTTACAGTGTATTCACATACTAGAAAATCACGTTAAAATCTTGGCTAGCAACACACCTCCTTTTTTGATCATTAGTTAATTGTAACAGCTCTCTTTAAGGAAGGCCTCTTACCTGTTTGCTTTTTATTTGCTTGCTTGGTTTTTTTTGTTTGTTTGTTTGTTTTGTTTGTTTGTTTGTTTTTAGCAGAGCAATAAATTTATCTTCCTCATTCACATTTATGAAACAGAGATAAATCTTTCAACACTGTCTCCCATAACATCCTCATAGGCAAGCTCAGGAAGTTTGGGATGGATGAATGAACAGTGAGATGGATTGAGAACTGGCTGGATGGCAAAGCTCAGAGACTCATGATCAGCAGCACTGAGTCTAGTTGGAGGCCTGTAACTAGTACTGTCCCCCAGGGGTCCATACTGGGTCCAGTCCTGTTCAACTTACTCGTCAACGACCAGGATGATGGAATAAAGTGCACCCTCAGAAAGTTTGCTGATGACCCAAAACTGGGAGGAGTGGCTAATACCAGAGAACTGTGATGCCATTCAGAGGGACCTGGATAGGCTGGAGCATTGGGCAATGAGGAACCTCATGAAGTTCAACAAGGGCAAGTGCAGAGTCCTGCATCTAGGGCAGAAAAACTCCATGCACCGGTACAGACTGGGGGCTGACACCTGCTGGAGAGCAGCTCTCTGGAGAAGGACCTGGGAGTCCTGGTGGACAGCAGGTTAACCATAAGCCAGCATTGTGCCCTTGTGGCCAAGAAGGCCAAAGCTGTTCTGGGGTACGTTAGGAATTGTTGCCAGAATGCTGAGGGAGGTGACCTTGCCCCTCTACTCAGCCCCGGTGTGGCCTCACATGGAGTGTTGTATCCAGTTCTGGGCTCCCTAGTACAAGGGACACGTTGTCCTCCTGGAACAAGTCCAGAGGACAACTATGAAGATGATTAGGGGACTGGAGCAGCTCTCATACAAGGACAGGCTGAGAAAGCTGGGCCTGTTTAGCTTGGAGAAGAGAAAACTGAGGGGGAATCTTATCAATGTATACAAATATCTGGAGGGAGGGTGTCAAGATAATGAGGCCGGACTCTTTTCAGTGAAGCCCATCAACAGGACAAGAGGCACTGGGCACAAACTAAAACACAGGAAGTTCTGTCTGAATATGAGAAAATATTTCTTTACTCTAAGTATGACAGAGCACTGGAACAGATTGCGCAGGAAAGGTTGTAGATTCTCCTTCCTTGGAAATATTCAAAATCTGCCTGGATGCAATCCTGTGCAACATGCCTGTAGGTGACCCTGCTTGGCAGGAGGGGTTGTACCAGGTGAACTCCAGAGGTCCCTTCTGACTTCAACTATTCTGTAATTCTGTGATTCTAATGTGAAAACAGACCCAAACAGGTCCCAAAAAGATGTCTGTTCCAAACACGTGTCTGTCTTGGGACTAGAGCTTTCCAGTATCTTCATCAATGACAAAGACGATGGGATTGAGCGCGCCCTCAGCAAGTTCAAAGATGACACCAAGTTGAGCAGTGCAGTTGATACCAAAAAAGGAAGAGATGCCATCCAAAGGGACCTGCACAAGCTTGAGAAGTGGGCCCATGTGAACTGCATGACTTTCAACAAGTCCAAGTGCAAGGTGTGGCACCAGGGTCAGGGCAATCCCAAACATGAGGACAGGCTAGGTGGAGAACTATCATTGACAACAGCCCAGCGGAGAAGGACTTGGGGTTTCTGGTAGATGAAATACTCAACATGAGCCAGCAGTGTACATTTGCAGCCCAGAAGGCCAACTGCATCTCGGGCTGCATCAAAAGACGTGTGACCAGCAGGTCAAGGGAGGTGATTGTCCCCCTCTACTCTGCCCTCATGAGGCCCCACCTGGAGTACTGCGTCTGATGCCTCCAGCACAAGAAAGATGTGCACCTGTTTGAGTGAGTCCAGAGGAGGGCAACAAAGATGATCAGAGGGCTAGAGCACCTCTCCTATGAAGACAGACTAAGAGAGCTGGGGATGTTCAGCCTGGAGAAGAGAAGGCTCCATTGAGACCTCACTGCGACCTTGCAATACTTAAAGTGGTCTTATAAAAAAGATGGAGAAGGACTCTTAGGTAGATAATGATAGGAGGAATTTTCTTAAACTAAAAAAGGATAGATTTAGACTAGACATTCAGAGGAAATTCTTCACTGTAAGGGTAGCGAGGCACTGGAACAGGTTGCCAAGAGAGGTTATGGATGCCCCATCCCTGAAGGTGTTCAAGGCCAGGCTGGGTGGAGCCTTGGCCAACCTGATCTAGAGAGTGGCATCCCTATCTGTGGCAGGGGGGTTGGAGTTAGATGATCTTACGGTCCCTTCCAACCCAAGCCATTCTATGATTCTATGATATGATTTGTAATTGTACAGTGAATTGGAAGAGACAACTTTTATCTGTCAGACAATTTACATGGTTCACACATCTTTTTACTTGATTATGCTATCATTTACACACTGAGGATTTTAAGTTGTGTTTAAGTGGTGACACACAGGTGGGCTGCTACCCTCACGTGAGATCAGTGGAGCTGCATAGAAAGATCCTTGCATACCATGCAGACAAAAAACAAAAAACAAACAAACAAACAAAAAAAAAAAAACAGTGACAGGTTTGAAGTTTCAATTGTATGAGGGAAGGGGACAAAAAATGGAATCTGGTTTAAAAACACGATCCCTGAAGTGAGTTAACATACATATATGAACATTCATGTGCTCATGCGCTTACACAATAATGAAGTCTAGTAAAGCTGACTTCTGTATTATATCAGATGTGCATTATTTTACAATAATTTACAAACTTATGTACTCCATTACATAATGGAAAAATCAAAAATATAATAATATTCCTCCACCATATTGATGAAAATAAATTCCTTCGTAAAGTCCTCAGGGACCTCTAACAGTGAGAAAAAAATGTTAGCATCCCATTTATAATGTATTATGTTGACTTTTTGCTTTTAAGGAGCTATAATTGGCTCAGCGTGGAGCATTATGGGAAGCTGAACAAATTTCTGTTCGGGCCTTTACAGAAATATGTATGTATAAGTGAGATTCTTCCAGAGTAGGCTTATCACAGAATGGTTGAGGTTGGAAAGGACCTCCAGTGATCACCTAGTCCAACCCTGCTCAAGCAGTCACCTAGAGCATGCCTTTCCATCCTGGGTGAAAACCTAAGTTGACAAAAGAGAAGGTTCTTCACTTTTGTAAGCACTCCTAATGTTGACCTCCAGCACTGGGAGGCACTTGAGTGAGGACTCTGGAAAGGCTAGTGACTTCCCTGGAGGAATAAAGAAGCAGAAGTCAATCCCAGTCTGGTTCAGTCAGTTTCTTCTGTATCCTGGCATGTTTATATGGCTCTGGTGTGATAACACCCTCCTGTCTCCATTATCTGTACAGAAATACAGCCCATACACACCTCCAGTGGGCAGGATCTAGTGTTGGGTAGAAATGCAGTACTTTGGCTACCCCTTGGCTATATAGAATAGAATAGAATAGAGTAGGATAGAATAGAGTAGGATAGAATAGAGTAGGATAGAATAGAGTAGGATAGAATAGAGTAGGATAGAATAGAGTAGGATAGAATAGAGTAGGATAGAATAGAGTAGGATAGAATAGTTCAGTTTGAAGGGACCTACAAAGATCATCAAGTCCAACTGTCTGACCACTTCAGGGCTAACTAAAAGTTAAAGCCTGTTACTGAAGGCATTGTTGAAACCACTCTTGAACACTGGCAGGCATCAATCAGCTCTCTGGGAAGTCTGTTCCAGTGTTTGACCAACCTCACAGTAAATAACTTCTTTCCTGACATCCAGCCTGAACCTTCCCTAGCACAGCTTTGTGCTGTTCCCACACGTCCTGTCATCGGATACAAGGGAGAAGAGGCTAACACCTCCCTCTCAATTTCCTCTCTTCAGGAATTTGCAGAGCAATTAGGTCGCCTCTGAGCCTCCTTTTCTCCAGACTAGACAACTCAAGTGTACCCAATCTCTTGTCAAAGAACACACCTTCCAGCCCTCTTACGAACTTTGTTGCTCTCCTCTGGACCTTAACTTCCTTTTTATATTGTGGAGCCCATAACTGAAAACAATATTCAAGGTGAGACCACACCAACACTAAATACAGTGGAAGAATCACTTCTTTTGACCAGCTGGATAAACTGTGTTTAATACACCCCAAAATGCAGTTTGCCATCTTGGTTGCCAGGATACATTGCTGGCTCACATCAAGCTCAGGGATATGTTCCTACCTCTATGCTACAGAGCCACACAGAGCCCAACACGGCACCACACATCAGCTGAATGCTGGTAAAAAGGATGTACACATGATGCAAAGTTGTTTCACCATGTAAACCTGCAGATTCTTGGGTACACAAGCCATAGGGTGAACATTTTGGTTCCCTAACTCTACATAAGATAACCCTTTAACATGTGATGAATGGCAGATCAGCTGAAGACAGACTACTGAGCACTCAGACAACCTGAATACCCTTCAGCCATCCTGAGAATCCACTTGGTCAAAAGAAAAAGCCACGTACAAAAGGCTTTTAATATTGATACCATGCAGGATCATGTTGTTCGCTTGATCAGTCAGTCATCAAGTATTGTCAAATCCTTCACTAATTTCAGCGTTTAATTTTAATTATTGCATTATCACTCGGTGCACCTTTTAAGCAGTATGTCTGGTTAGTTTACGTTGCTTATTACTACTCAAAGGGCAACATTTTGTTAGATTCAGTGGACCAGTCCTCCAATTACCATGGCATTGAAAAAACTTAAAAGACATTTAAGAAACATGCCTGCAATAACAGAGATCCTTGGAGGAACAGGTAACTGTTCTACCTCACCAGCTGCCATTTCTTTGAGTATTGATTTGATCATTTAGGTGGAGAAGGTATGACCACACTGTGCTGCACTCCAACCATCCTGGACAGCAGAAGAGATATTAGGACATATTTAAAATGTTATTAAACTTGGAGGCTGATGTAGCTGGTTTTAACTGCATTGAGGGTCAAATCCTGAAAATTTAGAAGCTCAGTGGTAGTTGGACAAAAATACTTGGCAGGCAGACTTAATTCTAAATTTTCCTAACCTTAAAATATTTTGCAGCCATAGTGTTCCCTTACTATTCTTACCTTTTGGGTGAATTCCTAACATAGGAGGAAATGTTCTAGTGACATATATAATGACATATTAAAAATTGCAATATTGAGTGATATTCAGCTTTGATCTGATCTGCCATAAACATTTAAGGAGAGGAAGCACTAAGTACTCATTAGCAAGATCTTTGTTATTTTTAGTGGTATGATAAAGACTACAGAAAAAGAAAAAAGAGAGAACTTCAAAATAGCTATCTGTCATGAGACCAAAAATGCCCAGCTAGTGAAAAATAATTAAGATACTCTCCTATTCTTTGTTTCTGTGAAGTCATCTAAAATGGTGACAAAATCATCTGAAAGACACCTGTAACATAAAAGGACAATATTATGTGAACTGGAGCACAACAGATACAAACACACATACAGACCTGTGTTCAGAGAACCTGATGTCCGGAAAATTCTTTGAGAGTCCCAGGGAAGTTGATCTAATGATCTCATTTTGACCAATTTCTGTGAATAGTTTTTTGCTGTTCTTTTCAGAGTCTTTGTTCTACAGTCCAAACACCTAAGTATTAGAAAGATCAGGAAAATAAGTAATTCCTCTGCATGTGATCAATGACCTTCTGACATTAAGGTCTATGATACACAGTTCATTCCCTTTCTCTTGCACCAAAATTGGTAAAATAAAATACAATATTTCTTAAAATTCCTTGTCATCACTTGGTACATTCCCCTCCACCTTTTTTTTTTTTTTCCCCAATAATAGCTTTTTTAGCTTTAAAAGGTTAATCATGATTTGTAGGAGTATATTAAAATATAGGAAACACTGCAGTATGTAAGTAGAATTTTTATATACTTGCAAGATATCCTGCATCAAATTTTGATGGCACTAGACACCTAGAAGTCTGACATTTTCTAGGAAATTGAAAAAATTACATGTTTCCTATAAAGTGGTTTTTCATTTTTTGTTTGTTTGTTTTGCTGTTGTTGTTTTGTTTTGTTTGTTTGTTTGGAGAGGAAAGGGAAGCTGGTTATGTTTCCATAATACGTAGAAAATAAGGAGAGCTGAATTAGAAATGTACATCTGTTGGATTCACATATGCACTTGTATACAGCAGGTGCTAAATCTGGAAGATTTGTAAATATCATAAAGCTTTGTTGTTGTTGTTGTTGTTTTTTCTCTATTGAACAATGAAGTCTTTAATATATCAAAACGATGTGCACTTTCCCACAAGGAAAGAAGTGCTAGGCTTTGAAGACATTAATAGCCAAAGAATTCAAAACCCATGATGCAGAGAACAATTATCATATTACTGATATTAAAGTAGAAAACTTATCATGTGTCTGTGAGTGGGGGAATTTTAAGAATGACAAACACCAAGTTATCTGCATGAGACTAGCCAGAGTTACATCATCTGTGAACATGATCCTCTCTATATAGGTGCCTCAAGGTCAAGAGAAATATCATTATCACACAACAGGCACAACCATACTGCACATACACATACAGCACAACCATACTCTTTTGCTTGTGTGATTTGCAGTTCACTTTTCCTCTGTATTTTAATTCTATTGCAATCTTTGGATACAGCTTCTCAAATCTGAGATCCAGCTCCCCTAGGAATAATACTAAATTTTCCCAGGTAAAGTCATATGGAACAGTGGAAGTTCAGGCTGAAATATAGTTGAACAAACAAGCAGCCCAGTAAATATAATTTTGCCATTACTAGTAAAGGCCACAGGCTTTTGCTAACATCACAGTGTGTCAGGACATAGGATTATCTTGGCTTAAACTGTTTACATTTTTTTCATCTATAACAACAACTCAGTAGCATTATGGAGACTTATTTACACTTGTTTTAGTTTTGGGCAGTTATATGGTGTAAAATCTTGTTAATTAATGGATGGGAAAACATACTCAGTGTGGAGTGAACTGTCTGTGACCCAAGGCAAAAAACAGTGCAGAAAAGCAAATGTGATAGATGATACAAGGGACCCCAAATTGTAAACACAATTCACAATGGCCTGTTACTGATCACTATAGGAGTACAACTTTGGAAGCCAATAACTCTACATGGTCTTAAGCATGAAGGAGAAGAAACCCCATATATTCCTCTCAGCAAAGGACTCAGGATGTGGATAACTTGCTGTAAATCCTTCCCTGCTCCTTTTTCTTGAAGCTGTGGACTTTGAGATTGAGAGTGACATTTAAAGGATGATGACAGGAAAAGGTTAAATACCAGAAAATTTGTGCATAGTAATTGACTCTATTATTAATTGTAAGAGTCAGTATCATTATAATTGGACTAATAACAACTGCTAGGCAATTTAGTTAGATTGCTCAAACCTCATTAGACTAACTATAAGTTCTTGGATAAGGTGTGTTCCCTTTTCCCACCACAATATTTGTAAAAAACTATAAACACTAATACACAATAATCATCATAAAAGAAGTAATGTGAATCATATCAGAGGATACAGAGGAAAGCAGAAATAATTCGGTACAACAGAGGTCTTTATTTTGGATAACAATGATGACAGCAAGAATGACTACTTTGGAATACTTTCACCTTGTATTTCCACCTGGTCCTCCTATTATTTTCTCATTTAATGTAGCACTTCACCCAGTAGTTTTAAGTTAATGTAGTATTTAATTTAATGTAGTGTTCACCCATTTACCTAGTTTTATTTAGTTTTAATTTAAACAAGATTTCATCAGCCATTCTCTTTATTATTTTATATATGTCAGAAGAACCCACCGTCCTGAAGCTTATTCTGTTTTGTACTTTCTCTGTTGAAATCACATGCCTTTTCATCTGCGCAACTATATTTAACAAGTTTGGCTCTAGAGAAAGAACAAAAACTTTAAAAGCTGTAAAAACTGACACACTTTTATATATACACTTCCCTTGAGACAAAGTGGGAGTTAGACACATATGAACTCTGATTGTACCTCCACAAGGGATCCATATCAAATTTTGAAGTCCTTAAGTTTGGCTCCCAATGGATTTATCACGACAGAGAGCCAAGCAGAGATATCTAGGTGGCATGAGAATGAAGAAAAGAGTGATTTCAACAACAAAGGTTTTTGTTTTAAGAAACAATATTGACAGCAAAAACATCTGCCAGAGTTTACCACTGGTGATGGTTATTGCCGCTGCCTGTTAGCTGTTCCTCACTCAGATTTCACACAGTGAAAATAACATCCTTTATTTTTATGCATTGTGTACTGCAACTACATATGGACTTAAACTCATGTTCCTTAAAACTCTTTGTGGCTATGAAGCTTACAGAAAAGCTAGATTATGGTTATTTGGGTAATCTTCAAGTTTTACTATTATCAGGTTGATCAGTATTCATGTAATACTTTCTTGTGCTTCAGCAATCTGTATTTTATCCATCCCTTGTTGGTCATTTTTGGCTGAAAGCTTTTAGAGTAGGGACTACTTTATCATTTATTTTCATCAGAAAATGAAGGTACTATTATCAATTCAAATAAATAATAATACATCCACCACCACTGCAATAGCTGCTACCTGTCCAAATGGACTGCAAACCAGCCTTAATGTACCCCAACTACATGCTAATCTACAACTAGGCAGCCTGAAGAATTTATTCATTTATTTATTTATTTATTTATTTTCTAGCTTATAATAATGACAGGTCTATGATAGTTTACTTCATGTCTGCCTGGTATTATATATGACACTTCCTAATGTTGTTCCTCATATTTTCTAGCTTAAAGAGGCTTCTGTACACAACTGCTACATTCTGCTGTGCCCACAAATATTAATACAGTTATGTTAATAGAGCCACGGCAAAGGTGACATGGTAAACATACTGACAAGGCACGATATCTACTTACCTGGGAGCCCTGAGACATGCCTGACAAGCTCAGCTGAAATTTCCCTCATGAGGTATAGCTGGCAGATCAAGGAAACCATGATAGGTGCAGAATGAAGAGACTGTGATAAAGGAAACCTTCCAGGAAACCAAATCCAGAAAAAATTCTTACAGAAACATGTCCTACGGCCATTTAAGTACACACAACAAAAAGTTATAAAAAATAACCTGCTGTCTACCCCAAATTAATTCCCCTGCAAGGACTTCTCTTCAAGAGCTTCTCTACATGAGGTCTCCCAAACAGAGCAGACGCTTACCAGGGACACCTGGCAGACTCAGGACTCCATGATACAAATCATCTGTGAAAAGAGACTTTTCAGTGATATATTAGTCCCACACCTTGGAGCAGTTTGGTGAATATCATACAAGTAACATCTCAAATAACATGTATATAGGCACATGTATAGGTAAAAAGTATTATAAGTGTAATAAATATATCATAAGTATATACATGCTTTGCTAGTGGGAATTCTGTAGTGACTTGTAGTATGTGGTTGCTTTACTCATGGTAGTTTTATAGTAACTTGTAGTATATATTTGTTTTACTAATAGTAATTTGTAATAATATGTAATAAAGAAATTAATGGAAATCAAGCCTCTGTGTCCTTTTCTATTATATAATCTTATAAACCCATGGCTGCAACATTTACACACCCACAGGTTGCTTAACCCTCCCAGGTCATTGTCATGACAATACACATATACTCATCTTTCCTGTTCCCTCATCTCACAGCTAATTCAGTGTTCCCTGTGGTTCACAACAACCATGTCACCAGTGTTTGGTGAGGATGAGGCTGGTTATCTCTTGTCGTTTTTTTACAGAAGCCATGTTGATAGTATCAGTGGAAGATTCCACCGAATCCAAAAGGATTCCTTGCATGAGCACAACTGAACACATTGAGTGTTTGCAGAATCAGGGCTGAAATTATTACCTAATCTGAGTTTTCATTAGCCTTATTTTGCATACTGTATTTTTATTCTTGATAGAGATATCATTCACTCCAGTAGTGTTTTCTAGCATTCAAAAAGTCTTTCTAGCACTCAAAACTCAAATAGCATTCAAAACTCAAATATTTTTTATGTTTTAAAGAAATTAGTCAGCGCATTCTCTGCAATTTCCCTACTTGTGTCTCACGGCTAAAATAAAATCCCAAAGTGTACTTTTTGGTCAAAATTTATTTGTCACTGTTTCAACAATTTGCTAACACAAGTGCTACCAAAAGATTAATCAAGATTTACCCAGTAAAGTTTACGTGCTAATATATAAAAATAAAACAAATGAGTGCTGTAGATGAAGACTTTTCCCAAGGTATCAAAAAAGTTGTAAATTCTGCAAGTCTGAAGTTAACCCCCCTCAAATAAATTTTTATATCTGATCCTCTTTTCTTTTTCCTTTTTTTTTTTTTTTTCCCTGTTGTAATACAGGTACATTGCTGTTTAGAACCTCGATATCTTGATTATATCCATAACAACAAGCACTTCTCAAAGTAGATTTTTCATATACAAGTTAATTATGGGAATATCTCAGTTTTTAGGAGCACTTACTTCTGAATACAAAGAAATGTCTTGGAAAGGAACTGACCGTTCCCTCAAAAATGCATCTTTCCCAGCTCTTTGTGTACAATCATGTTGTCAGTCAGAATTTTACTATTTTCAGTATCCAAGCTTTAATTGTGGACAAGACTCTGTTACCAATGATAGTTTATTCTACAAAACCTATGTTACCACGCATCTATTATTGTATTATGCTTTCAAGTAAGTACATCATGTCACAAACACATTTTCAAATTGCAGACAAATTGCTGTCTTTTGGACAGCATCACAAGCTCTGTGGCCTGCAGAGACTGAAATTGTGGAAGCAGCAGAATATACGGCTGCATTACAATCTGATATGTATTTTGTTGTTGTTTTTTGTTTGTTTGTTTGTTGTTGTTTGATTTTGTTTTTTGTTTGTTTGTTTTGATTTGTTTTTACCTTGTGAGACCTGATGACATTGTGGCTGAAGTCAAGTAAACTGTGAATGCCAGTATTGAAGTTTAACCCATGCTTTGATTCTATTCTTATTACATATGATATATAAAACAAACATAAAATATTATTTTTAAAGCTTTTCAAAGAATTGTAGAAAGACAAAAAATGATTGATGAAGACATTCTAAACATACACAGCAAAAGTAAATGAAAATAGAGCTGAGGTGAAAATGGTTAACAATTTATTCCATTGAGGAAAACAACACAAATAAGATCAAGATGAGAAGAAGAAAGGAAACATAGCTAGAACAAAGTTTGATAAGGTTGTCTGAAATCCTTCAAGGTTAAAAATCATAAAAATAATGCAATGTTGCCCAGTGATCTCTGATTCTTCATGTCCTCAATTAAGAACAGAATATTAGGCACTATATGAGATGTCTCTGAAAATTTCTGTATTGAGAAAGACTTCCCTGTCAATAAGAGGTTCACAGTGTCTTGGAGTTATCCCTCATTTCGAAATGGTTTCAAGTCCATTAGCAGTTCCCGTTTTATATAGCTACACTATTACCACATTTGCTGTGTAGGAATTCTCTAGTTAAGCTTCTTCTTGATAGTTTTGTTACAAGATGAAAGCTGGAATCACAATGGAGATGAGTTCAGGAGACTAACATAAATATTTGTACTTTTGAGTCAAGTTTTTCTTTCACTTTTTTCAGCAGTATCCATTGAAATTCTATGGTTAGCTTTTCCTCTTGTGAATGCATTTTTTTTTCCTCCTCTGACCTGCCTTCTGTATTTCTGAAATTTACAGAAACTTAACATCTCTGAGGCTATTAATCTCCTGTGAAATTTGGTTAAAATTAGTAAATTGAATTAAAAATTTTGAAGTGGAATGAATGGAATGACAAACTCATGAGAAGGTGAATAAATCTTTTTCATCTTGCCAGAGCTCCTCAGAGGCTGAGGAAGACAGCTGATTAAAAACACCAAAAGGAGGAATATGTTGTTATAACAAATTAATTAATGAGATGCCAGAAAAAGAGCATTAACAGGAATGGGGCATGTCATTTAGCCCACCCACACATATTCTGTGATTTTTAGGAATTTGTCTTTCTGGAGTATTGGCAATGACACATGCTTGTATTTGGATTGTAGAAGCAGAGAACATGGGTTTCATAAGAATTGCTGATTTTTGAATGGCAAGTACTCCATCCAAAATGGGGTCTCGAATGCACTATTTTTGAAATACGTAATAATTTAGACTCATAAACTTTAAAATCTACAAAGAGTTTTGAAGATGCAGGCTGCTTGGCAGGTGAAGATCTCTGTATATGTTACAGAGTTGAGACAAAATCACTCTGAGGGTGGTGAGGCACTGGAATAGGTTGCCCAGAGGGGTTGTGGATGCCCCATCCCTAGAAGTGTTCAAGGCAAGGTTCAATGAGCCCCCGAGCAACCTGATCTAGTGGGTGTCATCCCTGCCCATGGCAGCAGGTTTGGAACTAGATGATCTTAAGGTCCTTTCCAACCTAGGTCTTTCTATGAAATCTATGAACGATTACACAAAAAAGCAACAACAACAACAACACCACCTTCCACATGTTTTACTTTTGTTTTCAGAAACTACCATAACGAAGCAAGAAAAAAGCAAAAAGTTTCAAAAACTGTTCTAAATCAACCCTCTAAACTCTTTAATTCTGGACGTGTCACAGCAAGTTTAACTTTTTTTCCAGATGAAGGCAGAACCTAATATTTTACCCTTCCTGTCACTGGAGACGATTGAAGACACTATTGCATGATAACAACCAACTTCAGGTTATTTTTGTGCTCATCTCAGTAGCTAGGTACTGAAGAAAATAATCAGTTTCAGGTAAACAAACAGAGAAATAAAAGTAATCTCACTTCCTCTCTTAAACATCAACAAGACTAAAGCTGGAAAAGAATGAAAAAAGATTGAAGGGCTTTCCTTATTAAGGCGACATGTCTTTGAGTACACATAGGAAACAAAGTGATTCATAAGATGACTTTTTTGCTGCAAAACAGTATTTTAGAATGGAATTACAAATCTAACTACAAAGAAGTATATCATCCTATACTTCATTTTATGTGCTAGTATGGTCTGTGTAGACTTGTGAAATCCTTAGAGTGTCATCATATCACTTTCGAACTAGTGATGGAACTATCACACTGTCCCTATGGATTTGCTGTGAAAGTATCTTGCTATTGCAACTTCATATTGTAATGGCTTAATAATAGAATCCCCTTAGAGTGATACTGAAATCATTTTGCCATCATTATCTCGCATTGTAAATGGCATCATAATGGAATCTCCATTAAAGACTTGCATTAACCTCATATTGAAATTGTTGCTATGTTATTGTCCCACCAAACTGACTGAGGAAGTAGCCTGGGAAACTACTGGTAATGTTCACTAGTTACTTTTCAAAATGGCCCTTAATATTTCTAATTCAACTTTTTTTTTTTTTTTTTTTATTATTATTATTCTTTTCACTGTTTCTGTTATCACTATAATTTTTAGTGTTCTCTAGTGTGCTTTAAACACTATCCTTTTGAAGAATAATAGCAACTGCTTTTTGCTTGTTTGTTTTAATACATGTACTTTTTAAGTCTTCTAACTAGAAGATATCTCTTTTAAGAAGCACCAATAACAGTATTTAGGAAGTATAAAGGGTTTTAAAGAGTACCAAAACAAAACAAAACAAAACAAAAACAAAAATCCAAGGAGGAAATTCTCCTGAATCCCAAAATATATAGTTGTTTGTTTCTATATTATGGTAGTTGCAACCCTATTGTTATGTTCAGGAGATATCAGACCCTTCTGAACTTTGGATTAGTTTAAGCACCTTCTGAAAAGAATGTTGCAGCCTATTTTCATTTAATTCTGTACCCAACTCAGTAGTAGAGAAGAGAAAGAACTTTAATTATAAATTTAGCTACCTAAGATAGAGCTATGGAGGGAAAGAACTTCAATTATACTACGTAAGACATAGCTACTGCTAGTTAGATATGGATTTACTTAAGATTGAAATGAAACAATTAGCAAAACCTTCACATACAATGCACATACAGATAGATACTCCAAGAGCTCCAGGCCTGGGAACCAAAGGTGCAGAACTGGAGACACAGTTTTATTTGTCTCCATGTTCAAGTACATTCAAAGCTGTGCTGCTGCTAGGCTGGTTAGTTCAGGGTCAGGGCATTCTCACAGCTTTGTCATAGGGCTTTACATGTTTGATAAACCTGGTGCAGCTCAGTTGTAGAAGAGGCCTAATAAGACACAGTCTACTGGTGTATTTTTCAAAATCTGTATTCATGGTTAATATTAATCAGAAATGGGGAAAGTCCCTGAGGATCCAGCATTAGACTTGCTTGTGAGGATTAGTTGTGGCAAATTACTCTAGGGATAAATAATACATTTAAATTACTCTGAGTCTAAGAGATGGTAGGGAAAACTTAGTTCTGTGTATTACTGTCTGGAAATACTAAGAATAACCTTCTGACTACTATCGTTAAAATGAGGAAGACACTGAAAAACATGAAAGATGCTAGTAAGAAAGGCAATAAGCACTACATTGTTCAAGTTTCAGTAACACATTATTGTAAGTGGAAATTAATGATAAATTACAACAGAATTCCTAAGGGACTACATATTACAATATTATGAATACCAAGAGAATTCATCACAATTAATGTTATTACTGTAAATAACAAAGAAAGGAAGAGATCATTGTTGCCTCTTACATAGCTTTGAATTATTTTTTTCATTCCATCAGGAACATTACTTATAAAACATGCACAAAAATATAAATATATATATATATACACACATATGTATTTATGCTTGTGCATAAATATATACATGTATTAATATGAAAATGTATTATTTTTATTTATATTTAATTTTCACATCTTTCTAAATGACAACTGTGTCTCCAAAAGGAGCACATCTTGTTGTTATATGCACACTTCCTCATCGTATCAACCAGTCCAAAAGTGATTCTTGCAAAAGCAAGCGTTGCTAACACCTTTAGTTCTGTGTTAGAAATGTGAACAGGGCCAGCTAGTAGTGTGAAATGACTGATCTTGAGTATGACAGGGTGAGAGAGCATCTGAAACTTTTTGTTACACAGCCAGACCTAGAGGTTAGGGAAAAAGGCTAAAAAAAGTCTTTCAGCTTAGAAAAAAATATCTGGAACATGCACCTCAACAACCTAAAGATTTGAAAGAAGATAGGCTTGATATTTTGATGTGTATAGCTTTAAGCTCTTTGCAAACTCTGTCAGACTAGAAACATAATTTTCCATTCTGCTTTCAACAATATGTTGAGAACTTGAAAAGGTTTCTTGAAAAAACAAAAATAAAACAAACAAAAAACAAACAAACAAAAAACTTGACGTTCACCTTATGACTGAAAGAACGTATGTAATATAGTATTTTTTTACAGCTACTTTCTGAAATATATTTTTCTAAACAACATTTTTTAATTGTCTTTAAAATATAAGTTCACAATTTTGTATCTTAACAACCATCCATACCTCTTTTCATCCTACTATGTCTTACTTTGTTATTACTTTGTATAGACCAAGCTTTGTGGAACTTGTTTAGTGGGTTTCTGTCTTCTTTTATTTCTTAGTGTTTCATGATAGCAAGGCTGATCTGAAGCAAATTGAATGATTTAAATAATTATTATTAAAATTATTCAACAGTTTAAAATTAGTTGAAAGAATTTATCAGATTTGTAATTTGAAATTAATTCTTTTACCCGAGCCTTAAACTGAGTTAAAATACAAATAATGTAACTTTGGAATGTTTATTAGGCAGAATATCAATTATATATTTTTTGCTTCTCTATTCATTATTTATGTTCTTTACAGTGCACTGGGTTCAACAGATACTTGAAAGAGACAAAGTTTTGTGATAGCTGGGCACAATGCAAAGAGTCAAAATAATGAGAGTGTGAGCTGAGGCTCTCTTGAGGTATTTAGCTCATCAGCTAATAAAGAGGTAAAGGAGATTAAAAAACTCACTTGTTACTTTTGCAGGCTAATTAACATTTAGCAAAATTTTATCCCCAAAGGGAGATACAGCAATGATTAATTATCATATTTTGGTTAATTTAATGATATGATGTATTTTCTATATGTAGTAACATTTAGCCAGGCTTCACAGTTAGCCCCAGGCTAAAGTCAGGAATCTTAAACCTAAAAACAGATAATACTTGTAACCTCTGTTTGGTCTAACCCATCCAGATTGCCATCCTTCAGTATTGGCTTAAGATCTTTTTTTCAATAAACAGTTAATGTCTGTCTTTAGATTTTAATTTGAAGTCATTTGATCTTTTCTTACAGTGTACATAAGTTTTTCTTTGAGCACTGACAAGATTACAACAAGATTATAGAGTGGATTTTTTTTTTTTGGGGGGGGGGGGGTATTTTAATGTATGTCCCTCTAATTTTTATGTTAGTGATCATTTAACTATTGGAGTTGAAAGGTGAACTATTAGAAAAGATTTTTGGCCTTTTGATTATTCTTGTTTTAGAACATCAGGCTGGTCACAACTGCCATTATCTCATCAACCATGAGATTATATTCAATATTTTAACTGGTAGAACTAGCAATGGATTTTCTCAGCCTGTAGAAAAATTTTAATTCATCTGAACATAGTGGCAGCTGCTACTACTGTCTCCAGATAAAATTGCTTTAGCCTTTATAAAGTGATTTTCTTTTTTTTTTTTTTTTTTGGGGGGGGGGGGGGGGTATTTTTTTGTTTTATTTTGTTTTAATATTAAATATACAACATAAATGCTAAGTTATCTTCAGCTTATAAAAAGGTTTTTTCCCCTTTTTTATTGTAATGCATTATAACTCTTGATACAGAGCAATTTAAGCAGAATAGAACTATAAATAATATCTAGACAAAATTGTGAACTTCAATCATGAAAATCTGAACACCTAATTAAGAGTCAATGGTCAAATTTTTCACAGTGATGTAGCTGGGTGAAATATGTTCCAGATTCCTTCAGGAAAATGCAGACCATGCTTTGGTTTGCATTAATGTCTGTTACAGAAAAGCACCTTCCATAAAGATATTTCTTTATAACACTAGAGCCAGGAAGACATCTTTCTGTTTTCTTGGTTTTTACTACAAAAAAAATCTTTAAAAGTTAGTTGACTTGTCTCCTTAAAAGTTATGATTACAGATCTACAGCAATCTTGAAATTAATGAAATGTCAACATCATTATACAATAGGAATGACTAAATGGATTCATCAAAGCTGTTTATGCATTATATAACAGTTTAAAAATGTGTAATTGGAAAGTGGAACAGACTATTTTTATGCTTTTTTAAATTATAAATTACTCCTCAGAGTGAACTATTTTGGATACTGTATCCAACAAAGGTTATCAAAATAAAACTTTAAAAGAGGCGGCTTTAAATTAATAAGTTAAAATTCAAAGTTTCCTGCCAGTGAAATAACATAATGATTTAGTGAACAGAACAAATGACTATGACCACGTCCAATGTGAAATATTTTCCAGATCTACTGCTCTTTATTAATTGTAATGAACTGAATCATTTGAAGCTGTGGTGTAGACCATTAAGTGATTTTATGGAACATCTCCAGGTCATTGTAGGATTGTACACTTAAAAGCATGTACCTGAATTCATGGTTATAAAAATATTTTTTGAATATCTATTAAAGTTCTGAATAACAGCCTTTCATTCATACAAACACAAATTTTATACAACACCACACACCCACCAATTCAACCACTCCCCAAAATTAAAAACATTTCACCTTTTTTTTTTTTTCATCATATCTACTGTGGATTTTTGCATAAAGAATCATTGAATTCTATTCATGTGCAATCCTTGGTCTGTTAAGTTAAATTTTAGTAATAGGGGAAATAAATTTATGTAATTTGCTAAGATGTTTCCTCCACAACATAGAATATAGATCTTGCTTCCAGAGCCAACAAAACTTTCATTTATTTTCCTCATGATCAGAGTCCAGGGGAGCCACACACATAATATCATATACTTCAATAAAGTCCCATCTGTAAATAATTTATTCTCCATTCTAGTTATTAAGGAAGTAAAGGATTGATAAATAATAGCAGTTACACTATCTGGAATCTTAGTATTTCCATAATAGCAGAACTTTCAGAATAGCAGAATAGTAGAATAACAGAATAGTAGAATAACAGAATAGTAGAATAGTAGAATAGCAGAATAGTAGAACTTTCCCTTTCAAGCACATATATCAATTTATCATTTTATAGTATTAACTGTATTTCTATTGATGTTGTTTAAATAACTATAGTAACAGACCATGTATTTTCTATGACAGAGAACGTAAAAAAACAACAACAACAACAACAACAACAAAACTGTTCTGATGAACTTATAATCAATAATTATTTCTGGAGCCACCACAATTATGTAGCTAAAGTAGTCCATGTTCATCCACATTTACCCTCAGCCAGATTGCTTCAGGTACTTAAGCTGACCTGCTGACTTTGCAGGCATATTTTAAACAGGAATAAGAAATGATATGATGCGGAGAAAAACATGAAGTGCTCAAAAGACTGATAAGCAGTGGTCACCCCCTGCCAGTGCTACAGTATACGTTGAATTTTGTTTTGGGCATCCTGTAGGAGAATAAAAGGAGAACAATGAAGTAGCTTAGCTGAAGTTCATGATGCTGATATTCAAGGAAAAGATGTGTGGATATGCATTTGATAACCCTTTTGGACTGAGGATGACAAAATGGACTAGAACAAAGATCTTCCAACATTTACAAGAGATACGAACAGATAAGGAAGTACCAGGCCATAAAAGGTTTTGAAAATAAAGACAAGTAGTTATATTTCACAATTAAAATATTTATTTAGCTTCATTGGCACTAACATATTCTAGAGAAGAAAAAAAATGTACCTGTTCCGCACAACAAACATGGCAAATTCAGACAGAAAATATTGAAAATGTGCTCACATCACAGGATTAGAACTATTTTAAATGCTCCAGATTTCTCTTTACCTCCAAATCAAACAGTCACATTCAAAGAAAACGAAAACCTAATGCTGAATTCTGAAGGGCTGTTCTTTATAGCAGGAAAGCAGAAGAACATTGGGGGAAAACAAACAAACAAATAAAAGCAAACAAAACAAACAAGCAAACAAAACTGGATATATCTAGTAGGTCAGATACATTTCTAGTTGCATGGATAACAATAATGAAAAATTAACTTATTTTTGGTTGATGTCTCTTTCTATACAAAATGTATTTGTATACATTATTTCAATGACTGACCTGTAAAGATTCAGTCCATATAGACTGCACTTGAAATGGATATTCTTAGCATACAAAGGCATGGGGAAGAAATATACTGGTATGTGTTTATGCTGAAACTGTAGTTCTCTAACGATATACACCTTAATTTTACCGCAGTGATTGACAAGGTTGTCTCTGTCATTGGTTGCATCACTAATATACTGTTTACTAATATCTCTATAGAGGAACAGCATTTCCATAGCAACAAATGAACAACAGAAGAGATATTAATCGTTTCTACATTATCTGTGTACAGTTTGCTGTAAAGCAACATTCTGTAGTTTGATAATTGCAAGAATGGAGTGATTTTACATTATGTGGTGATTAGCATAAACACTTAAGAAGATGAAGAATTCCTGTTAAAAAGGAGAGAAAAGTGAAGAAAAAGGGGTACTATATTGCGAATATTACCATAAGAACCAGCAGGAAAAACTGCTTTAATATTAGTCACTTACTCTAGTATTAGCCATCTGATATGGATTCATCCATGGAAGATCTTTCAGAACATTAGCGATGTGAAGAGATGCATCTCATTCGGTCACCCAGTTTGTCAATGAAAATATCTACTTCACTGAAAAAAAAAAAAAGTAGCTTCCATCTTGGTGAACTCTCTGATGTTAGGGCAAGAGAAGATGGGAAGGGGAGGGAAGGGGAGGGAAGGGGAGGGAAGGGAAGGGAAGGGAAGGGAAGGGAAGGGAAGGGAAGGGAAGGGAAGGGAAGGGAAGGGAAGGGAAGGGAAGGGAAGGGAAGGGAAGGGAAGGGAAGGGAAGGGAAGGGAAGGGAAGGGAAGGGAAGGGAAGGGAAGGGAAGGGAAGGGAAGGGAAGGGAAGGGAAGGGAAGGGAAGGGAAGGGAAGGGAAGGGAAGGGAAGAAGAAAAAAAGCA
>NC_049170.1:112344791-112414791 GCF_009769625.2 Cygnus olor | reverse complement strand
GTTCTGCTTCCTCCTTACAACGATGTCATTGTCACTTATATAAGAATAATTCTGTGTGACTTTTTATGAATCTTTCCCCTGTGCAGAAGTACAATGGCCTAATTTCCTACGCTGCGTATTATAAATAAACGTCCTTCTTCAGCAATCTATAGCCAAGCTGAAATGATCTCACAACGAAGAGAGCAGTCCAGAAATGGTAAGGTGCATCAGAGCATCGGCAATGGGTGGAGGGAAGCCCAGCCATCCCAGAAGAGGGCATGTCCGTACCTGCTTCTTACCTGGGAGGATTTCTTATATCCCTTCCGCCATGCTCTTGCCCCAGGACCAGCTAACAGGAAGGCCTGGGGAAGCCATTCCTTTCATAATAGATTCCCTTTACAATTCATAGCATAGCTGGGAGTTGATTTAATTTTGGGGGGATTCTCAGATACAATGTTGAATGAGTGCTACCTGCAAGAGTGGAGGAGGAGAGAGAGCAATGCCCTGCTTCCCCTGCAACCACCCATTACTATTGCTACGAAGAAATTCTCATATGGTAAAAACACGTTAAAAAATTAATAAAAAAAGCTAGAAAGTGTTATTCAAAATGTAATTTTAACACATTGTGAAGGGCTTTTAAGGGGAAATCTGTGTGGGGAGGGCTCTTATCTCTCTAAGGCTCCAGCTAATGTAGCTGGCTGCCCAGGGGAACGCCAGAGGGAGAGAAAATGGGAGAAATGATATTAAAATGGTGGGAACGTTATTTTATAACTTAAAAAAAAATATTTGTTTTCCCCAGAGTCTTTCAGGTTGGTTTGCTCTTCTGGCTGCATTTGATCTGCCAATAGCAAAGCACATCTCTACAGTGATTGCAGAGCTCTGTCTGATATTCCCTGCGTGCCGAGAGCATGGGGATTTCATTTCATACATCATTTCCAGTGAATACCTTCAATATAAAGCACAGAAGAAATTTCTCTCATACACACATGCACACACTCTCTCCTGTGTGTGCACGCATACATGTGTATGTGTCTACATGAATCAAATCACACTCTGCAGAGAGGTACCCTATAGCTCTGGTTAAATTCATGTGATAAATTGTATTTATCATGTGTCTTTCAGTGTCCCACCTGCACTATCCTGCCTGCTCATCTCTCTGCCTGGATTTGTTCTAAACCTCTGAGAGTAGCTTCAAAAGGGTTGCCATTAAAACTACAAAAAAAAAAAAAAAAAAAGCAAGCAGCAGTATAACATTTCTTTTTCTACTTTCTAAGTGGAAGCTGCATTGTTCCTACTCCCCACCTCCAAAAAAATACAACCAACTCAAGTCCCAGGACAAACAGAGCGCACAGAATGACCCATTTAAGGTCCAGAATTTTACAGCCCAGCAAGGTGAGAAAGTGATGCTGAATGTTGCGCTAGAAATGGAAGATTTCTAATGGGGCACAGTTGAGCTCTTAATTCTGAGGTATCAGACCTTAATATGATACAGCTTGGCACTTTCTGAGGTTTCTACAACAGCAGAAGTTATGTTTCTTTAGCCTTTCGCATTCTGTGTAACTAAACTAAAGGGAAGCTCTCTTGGTAAGTGAATAGAGATTGATATGAAGACACAAAAATCTACAAACACTCTTCAGAATTTGTGTGTAGGTAACTGACAATGGTACACAGACACATGAAAAATCTGCTGTTCCCCTTGAGATTATTTGCACGCTCTTTTACTGTTTGCATCTAATCTGGCCATCCTAAACTCACAGAAAAGATGCCCTCAAACTTCACCTTCCAAGACTTTCCTGCACTATTTTTATGAATTTTGATATTCCTGAATTTCAATATAAGTTCACATGCAAAGTTTCATTTTGTTGTTTGTTTTTGTCCATACCTCCTGGACTTTTATTGCTTTATTGCATTGCAGATTGAATTGATACTAAAATAATCTTTCAATAGTAGAGTAAGATATGAAATTTATAGACCACTGGAAACCAAGGACAAAGGACTGGAAGAAAACTACTGAGTCATTTAAGTCCTCATAAATGTGTAGAGGCTGCAGGAGCTGCTGATGAGCCAGTGTCACCCCTCTGCTGCAATCAAATGCCAAAATTTCCTCACACCATGGGTGGCTGAAGGACACAGAGTGTTTGCCACCACTCTCCGTTAATTTCAAATGTCTCTTACTGGTTTAGGAGAAATGTCAGGGCTCAAACTGACAGCTCCGTTTTACATGGCTGTGCCATCTCCTCCCATATGAAGTTTTATCTGCTCTCACTCATATCTTCAGATGAGATATCCTCTCTCAGCAGCTTATTTTAATACCCAACTTGTCTGTTTTAAGGAAAAAAAAAAACCATGGTATCTAACCTAAACTTTTCTTCCTTTGTTTGAGGCTGCTGCTTCTTGTTCTACCTTCTTGTACTAATGTGAAGAATTCCCTTACTTCATTAAACGCACTTCTACATAATGGTAATGTCCCCTGTGAGTGATCTCTGTATAAATTCAGTTCCTCTGATATTTTCACATATGTTTTATACTCTGATCTCTGTATCACTTTAGTGGTTAATCTGTGTCTTCTTCAGTGCCATATCTACTCACTAGGAGGATCATAAAGTGTTTTGGGTGGCATCGTCCTAGATTTACAGAGTTACCATATCACTCTTCTGCTTTTACATAAGACTTCTTTTTAATTGAATACAGGAATACTGCTGCTGTAATTTACTTTTGTTACAGCACAAGCATAAGTTTCATAGAGTAGCTAAAATAAAAGTCTCAAGCTCTGTCAATCACTGGTTTCTAGATAACTCCTCTTCAGTTGTATCTCTATATTTTATTGACACTCCCAGAGTGTTATATTTGCTGAAATCCCTGTTCAAAGTGCCTGTGGACATAATCTTGCTGCATTTTCTGAATTATCTCTCTCTTTTTTTTTTTGTTTTTGGTCACTGGACTCGTACATGCAGCATTTCTGAGATGTTGTGAAATATAAACCTGCAAAACAAGAGCACGGTTATAAAAGTGACCCTGATTGAAAGGGTGGCTGTGAAACTGATTACACAGCAAATTGCCCATCTGCACAGACTTGGAATAAGAACATTTCAAAGCTCATTTGTGGACTGATGTTGCCATTCAATGCAGTTTCAAACAAATCATTCATAAAATTAATGGTCACAAGTGATTCTTGTTTCTCTCAAACTCTTCTGTGAAAAATAGGTCTTCCCTTGATTCAGGAGGATATGTAAAGGAATGGGTGTTATATGAAGAAAATTAAATAAAGTAATTTTCATAAAACCACAGATAGTTGGGCTACTTACTGGTTACTGTATAATTTTTCTCTTTATAATCCACCTGTCAGTTTTTCTACTGTCAAGCTTTGTCTTGTAGTTTTCTAAAATGTTCCTAAAGTAACCTGCCAATCTCCCTGCTAAACATCCCTGACACTGTTTTGTTGGCCACATGGTCTTTGGTTTGAGTGGGGTTAGCCTTAGCTTTCTTTTACTTCTCTGTTACATGTCGTGGACCCATAATATCTTTTTATATCCTCTCAAAAAGCAGGACTTCACTGTTCATGCAACATATGTCCCAGCAGAAGTGCCATGACTAATTTCCCATACCCAAAACACCTCCTTTTCCAGAAAGCCAGTTTTGTGGGGACTCTGGATTTGAAATTAATCTCTTCAGTTGATAGTAAAATCACAGAGATTTTGCAAAAGCTTTCACAAACCAATTGCTTTCTACTCTGACTAACATGAGAAGTGTTCAACTCCAATGAAACAAATAATGAAAAAATAATGAAAAAAATGAAACTGTCGGTTTCCTGATCCCTCCCAGGTATCTTTTCAACTTAGGCTAGATGTCATTTAAAATCAATTTCTTCCCTTTTCTTTGGATGGGTACCAGTTGTGCAAGTCTATCTCCCTCCTCAGCAGATACTTTATTTCTCCTTGAGATTGTTTTGTGGTTAAAAAACTGTCTCCTGTGAAAGAATATCCCTCTGGCACATTTTCTGCTCAAGGGTCCCGTGTCTCTGCAGCCTCTCCCTGAGACTCTCAGCCTGATTGTGTAAAATATTTGGCACTGGTATGAGCTTAACCAACACTCTTTACCTCCAGTCACCATTTCCATACGCCCCTCCCCCAAATCGTGCCATTTTTCAGATGACCTAAATGTTCAGATATATTAAAACGTAGCCTCAGGATCTGTCTTTTAAAATCAAATATTAACAGTTAATCAGTCTTTGTTGCAAGATTTTTCATTCAAAACACAAACCTTCACCAGGAAGGTTCAAGAAAATTGGTGTTTGTCAAGGATTGGAGGAAATATGTATTTTTGTGCCAATAGTTTGTAAGTCCCAACCTGCTCAAAGACAGACAAACAGGTCAATTCCCATCTCCTTAGGATGTGACAAGATGAGACTATATATACTGTGTAGGACAGCTGTAGTACACAAGGATTCACACAGTATATAAACCAAACTGAGTTTTCAATTAAATTTTTAGGAAGAGAGGTATGTGGTAACATGGACAAACATCTTAGCAGAAGACTACATTCTTGTTACAGAGATTTCAGTACTGATTGGAAATGTAATTTTATTAAACTATCCTTGTCTGATTGTCATCTCAAACAAATTTTATTGAGGAGTGATTCCATAAACTTTCATGCGACTGATCTAAGTCTAACTCAAAGAAGACACATCTTAAACACCCTGGATCACCGGATCATTGCATGTCTACCAGGTTATCAGGTTGTACACTACCCTTGTATAAGACCATCAGTGACTTCCTGCAGAAAATGAGTTGCACAGGGACCCTCATTCTAGAGTCATGTGCTCAGCTCTCGTAAACATCACATACAATGAATCTACGAATCTCTCTCTCTCTCTCTCTTTTTTTTTTTTTTTTTTTTTTTAATGTTGCAGTCATTCATTCCAAAATCGTTTCGCTAGGTAAAAGGGAAAAATCTTTTGAAACTCCAGATAGCCCCAAAAAATTTCTTCCTGAGTTGGCAGAGAGCCTGAGACAATGGTCCTCAGGACATGGACTCCCTCAAATCATTTTCAAGGTTGTCACTGAAGCCTCATGATAAGTCTGCTGTCAGCATTGACATCATTTGTACTGGTGGCCACAAGAAAAGACGAGCAAGGACATGGTCAGGGAAATCTGCACACACAGTCACAGCTGGGACCCCATTTGGTTTCACAAGTGGATGTATTTAGCATACCAGCAAATCTGATGAGAATAACTTGTTTTGCTTTTGCTGTGATTTAACCTGTAGAGCCAGCAAACAAAGGGAAAGAACAGAGTCCAGTTCAGTACACACAAAAAAGGAGCCAAAATCTCAGATATGCATGCCAAGGTAACCCCAACAAACCTTGGTATACAAACCACTTGGTATACATATGGTATTTGTTGGTATACAAACCAACAAACCACTTGGTATACGTATTTTGGCAAAGCTGTGTGTTGTCTAGTAAACACAGCAAAACACTGAGATTATTTCCCATCCTCTCAGGGAAAATCCCAGGTGAAAAGTCAGTGATTCTGCTGGGGAGGAACTCCAAGCAGCATGTGAGGGTTTCAAAGTTTATGTTCAAGCAGAGAAGAAAACTAGACCTGGACATTTTAAAGAGACTATATATACAAAATGTTCATGTTTGCTACAAGGAGGTTGTTGCCATCACGTTGTGTTCTTGTGTCTCAAAATGACATGAAGACACACTGTTCTGCCTCAGTTCTTCCTTTACTACTTCAGTTCCTCCCCACCCAAGACTGGGTTCAAAGATCTCCCGATTAGTAAAAGGAAATAGAAGAAAAAGATTTCCATTCTGTTCCCCTACCTGACCAGGATGTTTTAATATAAGACAAACTTTCAAAAGTCTTCATTCCACAAGGGAAAGTCTTTAGTCTCAGTACCAGGAAAGAACCACTCAAGAATGAATACAACTAGATAGTTTCCAACGTCACTGTATGGACAACAATTCAAAGTCGAGCCAAGCTGCCTGTGAAAAGACAAGACTCCCAAAGCAACAATATCTTTGTTCTTTTCCAACACATTACCCCTGTGGTTGCAAAAAGCATGATTCTGGTTTTCTTTATGGTGAATATTCTAGTAAGATCTTTCTCCCTTCTTACTCTCCCCCCAAGTGATTTTCTGGCAGCTCTGACAAATTGTCATTGAACTGGTCAGGTTGTTACTTTTGGGGTGGGAAGGACAATGTTACCTGGTCAGTGTTCCTCCATAAGTGTCAGCAAATCTTGGGTTTATTGCACCACCATTCAAAGAGCAGGAATCTGTAACAATGCACAATACATAATTTGCTATTCACTTTGCCACTAATTTAATTTATTTCCTTTTCTTCTACATTTCGAGAAGGCATTCTTCAAATAATCTCCACCCTGACCAGACAGAGTGCTTTAACTGTCTTTGAAGTCCTCTGCATTTCCCCCGTGACAAAGTGAATGGGAGGTCACAGAATTACTATTGCACATCACTAGTATGCTTACATATTTATGTCAGTTGATAGTGTCGTTCCTTATATCATGAAAAATTCTCATCTGATCCCAGGAGGCAAACAGCTTCCCATAATGTCAGTTCTCATTGGGATTTCTTCATCAGTGCAAAATCATGGTTTCTATACAGAGGTTTCTTGGTTCAGGAAAAAACATCTCTAGGTAACAGGAGGGCCAAGCTTCCTGATTATCCATACACTATTGACCATACAGCACGAAACACACTCTTTGAACGGAAGTGTAGGTTGGATATTTTTCAGCACAGTACAGCAGTTATTTTGTGCAAACACAGCAAGCTTCTGGTTTACCACTCTCCGATGGAAGCATTCAGAGTGCCAGTACACTAGAGAGAGAGGAAATTAATTTATATTTTGAATAGAAGTGGATATCAATTATATGTGCTTTTAAAAAAAGATTGCTAGAACCTCATGCTTGGAAGGCAAAGTGTAACAAGTCCTGGTTGTTTTTTTTTCCACTTTTTTTTTGTCAAACTAGCATCACACATGGCACTTAAGGTCTGAAAGATTTAAATTCAGCTGACCTATGCCTGCATAAATAAAGAGGCTATAAAAAAGGGAAATAACTTTGTAGATGTAGTTTTGTTAGATTTTCCTAGCTAGATTGGGTATGTTCAATTGCATTGAACTGCTCTCAGCTTTTAAGGGGGGCTGGCTGCAACCATACATTCAGTGGAGATCTATGGATACTACTGAGAGCACAGCTTAATTCCCAGGGCAAATTCCATCTTGGAATTCACTTAGGACTGAAAATTGCTCATGGTGCCTATGTGCTACATCCCCGTTGTTAGGGTATGCAGGACAGCCCTCTAAATTTGTGTGGTATGGTATGGTGTGGTGTGGTGTGGTGTGGCGTGGCGTGGCATGGTATGGTATGGTACGGTATATTGGGAAGAGACACGGTCCAATTGCAAAATATTCCCAGCCTTCAAGGGCTCGCAGTGATATACCCCATGGGTAGGTAATCACTTTTACATCAGGCATAATGAATATAGACGTGGCACAAATTTTAGAACCATGCGCAATATAATAGTACTAGGAACTGAAATGACAGAAAACAAAGATTATGGGGGCGAGAAATTCTGTGCACCCTGCCCTCACAAGTACTTGCAATGACGTTTGGTGTAATGCTGCACTTGTGGTGGTTTTCCAGCCAGGGGTAGAGAGGCCATTGTATTTATTGTATTAAATCTCTTCTCTGTAAAATTATTCTGACTGGTGCATGTATCATTTTATTTGGGAAGATTTACTGTATTATGTTAAAATACCTATTTTTGCCATCATTAATTGTTTGTACATTGACCAAAGCATACTGTGATTGAACTTGACACAGTGACAAGGTTTTTATAAAAACATATAAAATCATATAAAATCACAGGAAGACATTCAAATCACAGATTATGAAGCCTAAGACAGTTTCAGGTGCTTACAACTGGTTAAATTCAAAGGACCAAAGACCACATCAGGGTAGACAAACCTTTTCTAGTTCTCTCTAGGAAGAGTAGGGTTAATAGATGGTCTCAGTTACTTATTGCTTTGTGAAACTTAGGGACCAAAGCAGAGAACCTGAATACAGCCCGATGCCTCTTTTCCAAGAAACGTGCAAACTGATTTAAGATGGCATATAATGATAAGGTAGCAAACAGTGCTGAGGAGTAGCTGGTTGACAAAAAAGAGGAAACCCTTTTGTTTTCAGACCCAGCAATGTTCTCTCCAGAAGAGCAAGGCTTTCTTGTGCAGGTTTCAAGGAGACAGAGTTCAGTAAGTGTTATGGGGACCCAGGAGTTGGACTTGATGATCCTTGTGGGTCTTTTTCAACTCAGATATTCTATGATTCTACGATTCTATGAGCCACGAACTATCTCAGTTCATAGGGATCCTGGACGTGAAGAGAAAAGCTATTCTGGAATTGCATCTGACAAACCTACATCAATCAAAACACCAGGTAAACATCACAATTGTGCCAGCATTTGGATTTCTGTTGGGACAGGAGAGAAATGAGAGTTCTAGCAATTACATGAATGTTTGGTTCAGTCTTTCTCAATGAAACACTTCTCATGAAAAAAAAAAAGAATATCAATACCAATCTGCAATTATTATTACAATAACTTGTATTTTGAATTGTCTTTTTGAAAGCACACCATCTTCACTGGGAAGCAATCTTGAAACTGGAAGGCTGTTCTGAATTGTAACAAAATTAAATATCAACATTTTACTATCTTCAAGAAAAATAAATTCCTGCTCTTTCCACAGTTCCTTCCACTTTTCTTCCAATAAAACACACATTCTTGGGCTTTACAACATAAAACACTAAATAATATGAATCTTTCTTTAAACAAACAAGCAAATAAACAAAATAACAACCTCTGTTAAATCAAAATTGGTTCATCATTTATGGTTCTGTTCTTTGGGAGAAGTTGAGAGAGACTGAATCATGTTTGACAGATATTGCTCACTTTGTTTACTGCACTTCTAGGGGGTGCTATATTGACATACTCAGGTGATGAGGGTAGAACAAGAAAGTTAGTAAAGAAAATAGCAGGGAAAGAAGGAAAATGTAAGAACAAGCAGCATAAGCTACCTTCGAGACCGAAGGGATGCTAATAGAAGGATAACATACCTTGAATTGTTGCCAAAGAGACTTTACTAGTAGTGCCAGGGAAACATTACAGAAAACCTTTGCAGATATTCAGATGACCAAATCTAAGGAGGTGTGAATAGTCGTAGTATGAGATGTTTAAACCATGTGCAAGCAATATAGCCTCCCGGAGGTAATGCTGAGAACAGGGTTTGCCAGAACTTGTCTGTCTAGGTATAAGAGCTCTGCAAACCACTTTGCACTCTGGCTGCCAGAACCATAGTGGTTGCAGAAGCTGACTGGGTTCTTGCACCTCCTCTGCCTGCTAAGGACAGGATCCTGGCCCCTGCCCCACCATGGTTCTGAAATGGGCCAGGAGGACCTACATGAAGCCCCATGTCCTGCCCTTCATCAGGTCAAAGCCCATTTGTTGCACAGCGAGTATACTGACATTTTGCCAGCAGCATAACTGGAGTGTATGTGTACCCATAGTGTATTTGGACGAGCTTCAGAGGGCAATTTTCTTGCTGTGTGCAGAGAACAGTAAGGGTGTAGAGTACTGTCCCTTCACCTTGTTTTCATTTTTGCAGCCACCTAAAGAGTCAGCCCCATCTGCACAGCAACTTCCCTGAAATTACCAGGGCAAAGACCTTCACAAATAAAACAAGTCCCCTGTCAGCTGTTCTGGTTCAGTACAGAAAGCCAAAAATACTCATACAGTCCTAAATGTACAAAATCACAGGAATATTGGAATGAAGGCATACAGTGTAGACCACGCACACATTTTCTCATACCTGTTTTATGTTGTCCATAGGGCAAGACCATTTGTTCCATATTATAGAGGCAGTAACTGGCTTTTGGAAAAAAAAATCATCCCGTATCTCATCTCCAGTTAAAAATATGTGTTGCACATGCCTGTTTGCTATTGGCAACTTCTTACAGCTGGCTGATGTGGTTCATGTACTAACCTTCTACTTCAGCAGAGGTAAAGAGCAAGGGTAAAAGCTTCTGTTTGATTTGAGAGCATATGAAAGGAAAAAGACAAAAGATGCAAGCCTTTAACAGACTCGTTGGTGTGATTAGTGTCTGACCACCACAACCTTGTATACGCATTTTCGGCTGAGATTTGTCAGATAACTAGCTACAGTGTGTAAGATACAATAAAAGAAATAAATCAGTGGTGGGGAGGAAAGGCTGAAACTGGGGAGAAGAAGGGGAAGCAACAAAGAGAAGATTTTCTTCTTAGCAAAGCAGAGAGCTGTGAGGATGAAAGACTGACCTGGCAATGGCTGTAAAGTTGAGGAGCTCACATTCCAGGGATGTGATGCTGTCGTGCCCAGCCTTTTACTCCACACATTCACTGTAGCTTAGGGGCATGTCACACACTTGTGAGAACTTTACCAGAGTGTTGATGCAATATTGTGTCAGTAACTGAGTGATTTGTTTTTCCTCTGGACATTGATTGAAGAAATTCTTATTACGTTTTATAGCTTGCTTGGCCTTGGTATGAGAGTCAAGACATAAATTGGACCATAAATTGGCCTATGTCAGAATCTACATTGAAATGACATCAAATACGTGTCATCATGCTGGTGTTTCAGCTAGCAGCAGGAACCTGACACTCCTTGTCAACTTGATCAAATGCTAGACCCCCTCACATCTTTGCCATGTGGCATGCTTTAACAGTTACAGCGAAGGCTGTGGAGGTATCTCTTGTGATGATACTGCAGAATGCTGCAGTAGGAAAATAAATTGTGTTTGTAGACCAAATTGATTTGCTTCGACTTATTGCAAAGTAACAATCTCCACTGTGAGCATAGCAGGTATATGCATATAAATAAAAATTGACACCAAAAAATATATAGATACACTGAGAGGAAAAGAGAGCATACATAACTGAGATATATTTATCCCACAAGCAAAGCGAGACTTGATAATTCATGAGTGGCAAAGATGCAGTTGAGTTATGGAGATCTTTCCTCTGGAGTGAAATAAATATAGCATCTCGATTCAGCCCATTATATAGCGTGATTAATAGAAGTGAATGCTTTCAATAGGTTGGTTTTATTTTGAAATAGGCTATATTCTGTTCTTGGTTTATGAACTATCAAAAATCCTTATGCTGATTGGAATTAAAAACTACATTTTGGTAATAATGATCTTTTTTTTTTCTTTTTTTTTTCCCCAATTTCTATTTACAACTCTGCAAACAGAAATCAAACTTATTTTAGTTAGAAACTGGAGTTTACCTAATTATAAGTTAGTGGCTCAGTCTTCAACAGAAAGCTGTAGCATAGCTTATTGCAAGACGAAATCTGCAGCACAGTAAGAGACACCCCTTTGGCCAGTTGGCTTTTAGACGAGCGGCTATATAGCTAGCATTAACGCTAAGTTGACATTTGTCCATCATTTTCACCACCTCTGTAAGGATTGGCTGATTCCCACCCATTTCACCCTGTATCTACCAATACCTTAAAGGCTAAACTTGTCACTCCTCTGTTTCTAAACATTGTGAAAACTGCAGGAAACAGCTCGGCATCACCACAGCTGGAGCGTTTTGCAACACGGTGTTAACACAACAGGCTTCTCCCCTGATGGCTTACACTGACTTTGCGTACCATCAGCCATGGAGATGGACAGTGGCAAAATGTGGAGTAGCAAGCCATGGAAGGTGGCCTGGTGTTATTTTATGAAGTCGGTATCTCTTTCCAGCTGTTAATAAGTTGATTTCAGCTATTACAGACCATGTATATGTCAGCACGGATAGCTACTTGCTTATAACTGTAATAGAATTGTCTTGGTAATGTGCCTGTCCGACAGTCCTAAATCATAAGACCTTCCTGTGGGCCAAAACCCAGCTACCTCACAAAACTGCCAAAACCTTTGTTTTTCCATAGCCAACACCAACAGTGCCCTGAGGTTCTTTCATTTTAAAACTGGTAACATACAGAAAACTGAAAATGTCGAGACAGCATTGAGAAGTATCTCTATTAACTCAAGAGAGTTGTATGAGTGTCAAAAAGAGAAAAGAGACAAACCTACAGAGTTCCATATGGAAATTAAAAAACAGAGGGATAACGGCATGTACTGCAGAACTATTTTCCATTCATTTAGCTCATTAGAAAAGCTCACTTTTAGTTGAAGTCCATCAGAACATGGTAGAACTTCCCAGAACTTCCCTTAACAGAAAACCGGACCCTGCATACGAGTCTGAGAAAGGAGCAAAGAATGATATGCCACATACTTGGCTAAAGTGAGCTGAAATATGCCACACTGTAAACTGCTGAAAGGGGGAATGTGACTGGATATTTACGCTCCTTGAAGTTGTGCGTGACACTTCAGGAGTGAGGGACTTGTTTGTCATCTCTTTGTCAAGTCAGAAGGAATTCCAGAGCAGAGAAGCACCTTGAATTCACTGTAAATCGTCAGCCTTGTTATCATTCAGAGATCTGCAGGGTTGCAACAGAAGAGATGCTATCTTTGTTTTACTGTTTGCACAGCTGTAGGAATTACATTCATGTCCACAAACCTAGCTGTATTTAAGGGTTTTCAGGGCTGCTGTTCCAAAAGCAAGCTCAGGCCAGGAGAGCTGAGACACAAAATGCTTCCAAGCAAAAGGCTGAAGTGACTCCTGTGAAATGTTAATGAGATCTTCTTGCAGAAATCTGTTCCTCATGCCTCTGTGATAAGAGATTTAAAATCTTTGCTCTAAAATGGACATTTTGAAAAACAAATCCAGATTTTTGTGCCTGGCTCCCCTACAGTGTTCCCCTCCTTTCCCTTCCTAAGCCCGTTTTAAATTATTTTTCATATGCATGTCGCTCTACAGGACTGATCTTTTACTGTTTGAACAGAAACAGGATCATGTAGATAGAGCTATCCAGCTGTTCCACATCATCTCCTATTATTGTTTTGCACCTATAACAGAGAAATTTATTGAAAACTCATAATTCTGACAACTTTTCACTAAATGTCAAATGGAAAAAGAAGTCAGACAAAATGTTGGCAGAAAATTTTGCAAACTTATAAGGGCTGCTCTCCAACCCACCAAACAAAAAAATATGCCTCCAGTTAATGTTTCATTAAATTATCTGTGGTTTAAAAATGAATTATACAGGACAGCATTTAATCACAAGATTCTCTGCAAGAATGTCTCCGATTTCTGTTCAAGACACTGGGACTTAGCTACTAAAACAAAATAAAACAAACAAAAAAACAACTAAACAACAACAACAAAAAAACAACTAAAGGCTTGAACATATTCCTTTACAAAGATTTTGAAATTTATTCTCTGTCCTTCTCTCTAATCAAAATTTGTCCTAACCCAGGAAGTCCTGTCTCTTGGATAAACAAACAAGTATGAAGATTCCCCACATCCATGTTATTCACAGCAAAGAGAAGCTACTCATGGTAGAGCTGCCAGGAGCCTTACACCAAACAAACACCACCGACTGCCTGCTGCACCTATCCCCTGGAGAAGTTTGTCATGCCCCATGTCTCCCGCCACACAAGCTGATAGGCAATACTCCAAGCAGAAAGTTTCACTGACCCGGAGCAAATCTCCAAGGCAATGGCTACATTCTCTAATCAAGGTGATACTGCTCAGTTAAAATCTGAATAAACAGGCTCTGCAGTATGACCTGACTCTCGCCATCATAGCAAAAAGCTTCCATATCAAAAGGTTGGCATGAAGATCTATAAGACATTGGAGTGGTTCTAATGATTTCTCTGCAGGAAACAAATTTCTTTTAAGAACTATTAAAATTATAAGGCTGGTAAGTGGCCAACACTTCACTTTATAAAATTCCATGTTGAGTTCTTTGTAAATCTGTCAAGCTTTAACATACTAGACCAAAATTCTCCATGATAGCTGCCTGCTTCAAATTAACTGTTAGGGGCCACTTTATCCTAGAAGAAATCAGCCATTTTCTGAAATATGCTAAGCAAAATACACACTTCTATTGACAGGGGTTTCTTTTTCTTTAAATGTAGTGTCCCCATACTGACACTAGGGAGAAGATTGAAAAAAATGTCAGGAGTGTAGTGTTAAGGGGCACTAGTGTTAAGGGACTAGACAGTTAGTGGAAAAAAATTTTGTCTGGCCAGGTAATTGAAGACTATATCATGTGTAAGCATTCACCTGCATTAGTGGAAATAAGGTTAAGCAGGCTCCCATATCCTAATTTTTTTACTGCATAGCTTTACAATTTTAATAATGTATTTGAAGTAGAACTTTTGGCATAAAATATACCTTTTCACTGGTCTTGGTGGTTGTTCAAAGGGAGAGTCAGAACTCAGAGAACTCCCCATTTCCCTTCCTTTACAAAAATCCCATTGCATGAGTTTACCTTGTTGAACAGCACAGCTAATGCTGGAGGCATTCAAAGGCAGGAATCATGGAGTAATATGCCATCGTGGCCGTGACATCAGTCGGCAAGCTTGGCAATGTCTGCCATCCAAGAACAGCCTTTCCTGTTTGTGCAAAGCGGGATCCTTCAGAAACTGAAATACACAGAAAATTATTCCCAAGCTCTGCAGAATACAGCAAGCTCAGTACTGTGTGCATTCTGGTAAACCTTATAATCATTCCAGGGAATATAGCAATGAATTCTACTGGTTAAGCTGAAAATGCAGTGATGAGATTAGTGTTTATTGGTAAAGTCCACCTGACTTTTTCAAGGACTTCTCCATCAGTTCCAGAGGACAAGGACTGGTGTCACAGCTGCTCCTTCTCCATTTGTGCTCCCAGTGGCACTCAGTTACCTGGTTCCTGTGCAGAGGGGAGGCCTCATGCAAATGGCATTGTGGCATTGATTTCCACAGCTCCTTTTTGAGAGCACTTGTTAATGAAGCCATAAAACAACCTTTGAAGACACAGGTGCATTGTTGTCAAGGTACACCACAATTCCATTCATACAGCATACCACAAATAAGTTAACGGTTCATATGAATGCTTACATCCAAATGAGAAATGTTATCTTTTTCTTTTTTCTTTAATCGCCCTATTAAAACCTGTCATGCACATGCACATGTGTGCACATACAGACAGAACTCAGGTCTCACAACTGCGGTATCCTTGGTGACCTACCTTGGAGGAGCCAAAGAAGAGTTTGAGTGACACTCACAGAAGCAAAGACATTTAGACCAAAGAAGGAAATGAAATACATAACGTGTAGTTTTGCCCACAGGGACCTCAGAGCAGCAGGCAGTCCCATTTATCATACATGCTGCAATTTTGGGACACAAAGCAGGGACTTAAAGATGGTGTCTGGGCCTTGGCTGTGAGTATCCCTGCTTTTGTCAATTTAAAGCTGAAAACAGGGCATTAGCTGAACGGATTTTGTGTGTATGTGCGTATGTGTGTGTTTGTGTGTCTGTGTGGTTTAATACACATTTAATATAGCTCCTGGGAAAGCTAATGGAGTTGCCTTGGGGATTTGAACAACCTCCCAGTGTGCTTCTGCATAAATCTTCTTTAGCTGCAGGTGAACAAAAAGTTGTGTTAAGTGCAAAAGTGAAGGTAACAGCTGCTGAATCCCTTTTGCTGGCCAAGGGAGAATTGGTACTGCATGTTACCAACTGATTGGTGATTTCTTAACCTCTTCTAACCTGTAAAAATAGGAGGAAATATTGAAGCTTGGGGGGAAGAATTTCTCTCCTAGTAGAATTTTCTCTTATTCACCAAGGCCAGTAGGTTAAAAAAATAATTTGGAGAGAAATTCAGATAGAAAATGGCCAGGGCACCACAAATGCAGTTTTATAAGACTCTTTCTTCTTACATTTTTTTTTTTTTCCTTGAAGAAGATAACTCGGTTTTATACTTTACTGTCTTATTAACAGAATGCATTTTGGAAGTCTGCCACTGTTAACAGTATCAGAAGGATTTAGGGCTGCTGAAATACACTTGAAGATTTAATTCTGCTGACTTCAGCTCTGATCCGAAGTAAAAACTGTAACCATAGATTAAATGTTTAGCGCTAGATATTGCAATTGCTGCTTCTTGTCGTAAATCCTCATGTCTATTGCTGTTTCAGACAGCTCTCTGCGGGCCTTTGGCAGTGCATGTAGCACAATGCTCTTGTTGTATAAGGTTCTTCACCAGGGGCCAATTCTTGAAGTCCTCTCTCAATCCTTCCTCATAAAACTCCCAGTTGCCTGAGTGAGAGCCTTGAGATTTAGCGGTGTAAGGCTGCCCCGCAGACGTAACTCCCACCGTGCGCCCCACTCCAGCCATTGCGAGGCTGTGAGCACCAGTACGACTGCCTGCTTTTTTAATGCCTAATCTTTGGGTTTTAAAAAGAGTATTCTAAGGGGGAAGGAAAGGGCCTTTGCAGACTTCATTAACTTCTTAGGAGAGCCAACTAATAAAAGCAAATAATCAATACAAAATTAGATTGTCGTGATGAAAATTAACTAATGTGGTCATTCATACACTAAAATATCTGGTTAAAAGTTTAAGGGCTACCTCCCTCTCTTAGTTATAATTTTATAGGTCTCTGTAGACTCCTTTTTCGGACTTCAGCAGCCATTGACATTTTAATCTTTTTAATACGGTCATCTGATTTACACGTGGGGTTCACTTTTTCATAGTTAGTAGTTCTCCACTCATTGCTTATTACACTCAAATAAAGTTATAATAAGAATACATCTCAATACTCCCTGGTCCAAAACTGGTGCCTGTCATTCCTGACCTTGGGTAGATTTATTGCATTGTAAATCTCAGCACACAAGCTTTAAAGTTTTTTCTACTAAAATTTTAATGTCAAGGGTATAACCCAAAATATTTTCAAGGCATCTCGAAGTACCAGGTGTAATGACATATGAGAAGATGTTGGATGATGGCACACAATAAAAGGAAAAAAAAAAAAAAACAAAAAAACACCTCTGGTGTTCCCTCACCTCTCCACATACACAGATCAGGATGAAAGGTACTGAGGTCTAAGCCTTTGTCTGCGCTCCTATGTGGTGGTGTGATGTTGAAATTTTTATGTCTTTAGGAAGAGGGAAAACAAAAATAGGAAGAAAAAAGTTTAGGTCAGAACACTGAGTGGAAGGTCAGTAGCACCATCCCAGCTCAGGTAACCCGTAAACTAAGTAAAAGTCATTCATTCACTAGCTGGATATTTATATTTCACTTAGAATCTCTGGGGTTGGAATATCTGGCTCATGCTTTGTCCTGGTAATTGAGAAGGGGAAACCTAGAAGCTGCCAAATTTACTTTAAACAGATTATAATTTTAATTTTAGTTCTTGGACCTTTGGCATGGTGATATATTAATAATGCTGCTGGATTGGTCTTCCTTCTCACACATGTTCGGTCAAGCTTTTCAAGCAGTTGCTTGTAGTCTTCTCATGATGCATCTGCTGGTTTTTTTAGCATTATATAAGGCCTGTATAGCACAGAAGTATCAGACTTGTTTCATATAACCATGCTAGTCCCATAGCATGCAGATAAAAGAAACAGCACAGTGATGCACTCAGCACGGCTCCAGTGCAGGAGGCAATCTCTTCTTTGTTCCATTCCCATGTGAGCAAACTAGTCTTTTATTAATTCTCTACCCTATCCCCATTTAGTCTTATAGAGAGTGCCAGGGAGAAGCTGGGAATATAATGCTTTCCTCCCTTTTTGCTACAGGTCATATAAAATGGATATTGCATTCAGTGCAGATGGGGCAACATTGTCATTCATCAGTTCCCCAAATTGGCTGCTTGGTAGACAGAATTATTTAAGTAAAACTGAAGTAATTTTCAAAATTGAAACTTAAGCTGTTTAGTGACATAAGCCAAGAGCAGTTTTTCTTGGACCCCCAACACTTCCTTGGCTCGCATTCGCAGTTCAGCTATTTTCATTCCCGTCAATTAGTTCAATCTCCGCGGATGTGAGGAAGGGCTAGAGCGGCACAGTTTCTTTGATGCAATTTCATGTATACACATGGAGCATCTGTTACTCTAGGAGTCTTGCCGTCACTTCCATTATATGGAGAGTATTGATAGTGATAGGAACTCAGGACCTGATGGGCCATTTTCTTCTGAGCTCCACACAGAAGTGCCTTGGCAGAGTGCCGCTTGCCAGGGAATACCCCTCCAAACAAGGGACACATGCCATGTCAAAGCCCTGCAAAAGGGCCCAGGGAAAATAAAATGAGCATGTGTGTGCCCTTCCTCCTCTGCTGCACTGCTCCTGACCATTTGGGTATCTGACACCCTTAACATGAATGTCAATAGCACCAGCACAGGGGTTCTTGACATCCAGCTTGGGATGCTCAGGCTGGTCCACTCGGAAATAAATGGCTCAGGGAAGACTTTGCCTTTAACAGTCTCCCATTATCAGGCCACTCTTTTTAGGGGGGCAGGGCAAGCTATAAAAGGTTTTCCTTCAGTATTTCTTTCAAGACAGCATGTATTCCACTTGTATTGATGCGCCAGAGGCTATCATTACGGACACCTCAGGTAAACATCTTCAGCCAATTATTAACCTGTGATAGAAAGATAACATTTTCTCCCCTTCTTGGTACCTTTTATTTATCCTTAATACTTTCCAGGGAAATATCTGAGAGCTCTTGTTTTTCATCATATAATTTGGTCAGGAGGATAGGTTAAGAGTCTAAGATTGCTGCCCCAAATCCCAGCACTTGGTTAAGTGTGATTTAAGTGGCAATTAAAATGTTATGCTAGGCTTCAGTATACGATGAGCTTCTGCCTCTCATTTAGTACACCCACCCATCGCCTAATTTCAGAAAGGGCCTGATGGATGGTTTCAAGGACTGTTCAAGAAATATTTGACAGGTATCTGCTCTCTATCATAGATTGCTGCTGGTTTAATAACCACTACATTTCCAGCTTGTTTGGGTACTTTAGTCTCTAAGCAACCTTCTTTGTAGAGAAAAGCAGACCATACTGAAACGCGGTCAACCTACCCGCAGCCTTCGGGAGCTCTCAGGTGGTCAGAAAATGAAGCCGAAACCCAGGAGCCAGGATGTGTCATCTTAAGGGAGAAATTGGCAACTGGACATTGTTTCTGCTCAGGTGCACAGTGAAAAAGAGATCTAACATTTCTTATAAAGCAATGTCTCACACATAGACTTAAGTGAAATACATCTTTCTGTTTTGGGCTGTTTTGCCACAGGAAATTTTCAAATCGAAGAAAAAGTGCCTTAAAAAAAAATATAAAAAGAAATAGAAAAAAAGGTAATATAACATTCCAAAAATTTTAATGGAATATTTCAGTTATTCTTTCCAAACAACATTTCACAAAAATAAACACACTTCTGCAAAAGTGCTTGCTTTTTATCAACTGATATTTTTCCTGCTAAAAATTTCCAGGCAAAAGTTTACTGCTCATGTATCAGTATTGCAGTTGGAATATTTGTAACTGTGGTTTGAATTCATGTGAGATGCTTTTAGTCTGACTCTTCAGCTCACTTACATCAAGGCAGGCTCTTGGATAATTTGAAACACTCTGCAGCGTTTATCTCTGGGTTGGTGAAATGCATTAGAGGGACAGTTTTAAATTATTGCTTCATGAGTTACGCTGCTCCTATAAATTCCTGTGTTTTCTCAAAATAAATTAATTGTTTTGTGTCACCTCCCACATAATACTAAGTTGTGTGGAGCTAGTTGTGTGTACGAAATGTGGGGTTTGCTTTTTCTTTGGGGTTTTAAAGAAGTTCATGTAGCTAAGAGCAGAAAATACAAAGGAGATATAGCATTTACCAATACAGCCACTATCAGCATTCCTAATAGATTTACTAATGTTGGACTTTGCATATGGAACTACTATAGCAAAGCTAGTAATATGAATGCTAACTGAATATGGAGAGAGGCTATAGAAGGCAAACTGTGCCTGGCATTGCTGGTGCCGTATATGAATACTATGAAACCTGCTTCTTTTGCAAAAGAAGAATGTAATTTCTCTACCTGTATGTCAGCTATAATTTATTGGGTTAAGTGACTGGGAACCTGCTGTGCTGTCTGGAGAGAGCAGGTCCAAAGCCATGTCTAACCCATCATTACAGCATCCTTGAGCCACCAGAGTAGACCTAAGGAGTCTTATTAGGGGCCAGTATCTGCCCCACTATGTTAAGGCATGAGCTTTATGTAAGGCTGCCAGATGTAATCACTCATCCAGCTTCTTCTTTCAATGGAGATCAACACATGGAAACAGTCTAGTACTGGTCTTTACTTCTTAAATTATGAGCGTCTGTTCCTGAACAGTTTTCAGAAGTACTTAGATTTTTTAATCATTACCTGAGACTGATAATAACAGATTTGTTGGCAATTGCATTCTGTGCTTTGGTTTTTTTGGTTATTTTTACTTTCTTCCTTTTTTATTTTTTATTTTTTTTTCCTTTTGTCTCCCTGGGATTGTCCAAGAGCAAAATTATCTGGGAAACAACCATGTTGTTTGGTTGTGAAGCACCAATAAACCTGAACAGATTTTTTTTTTTTTTTTTTTTTTGTCTACACTGAATAGCCTTTGCTGTGTATTAGCCCAGTGCCATTACAAATTCAAACCCTATATATATATTGTTCATGGCCCTTTGTGTCATCAGGAAATTAAAGTTTGCAGCTGGCCTCTTCATCTTAGTTAATCATGCGGACATGAAATCCTTAAAGGTCCACGCAAGGGTCCCTGCGGGGGCCCCACTCAGCACTCCTCTGCAGCATGACATTGTTTTTCAGCTGTGTTTTTTTATCTTCTCCCCTCTTCTGTTCAGGGCTCCTGCTGCTTTCAGCTTCAGTAGCAGACTGTCATGTGGCACTTTATCACGGGCTGTCCGGAGCACCACGGTAGCTGTGCCTTTTCGCCGCGCACCGCAGCCTGCTCTGAAGCTTGGGAGGTGGGCACGGGTGCCTTTCCTGCTCTCAGCACCACATTTTCTCTGCCTTCAGCCTCTGTGTGTGCGCCTCTTGCCGTGTCTGACAGACACAAGGTTGCAGGGTGATGGTTTAAGGGCTTTAGCTTCTCCCTCCTGTGTTTTATGCTGCGGTTGCTTGTTTTCTAAGAACTCACTTAAATTATGACAGTAAATCAAAATTTTCCTTCCAGATGTCTCTTAACATCTAGCATCATTTCCTCCAGGTCCTGGGTATGTCCTAGATTTTAGTTTCCTTAGGTAATTTCCTCCACTGGCCTCAGTGACCCTGACACAGGCTGACCTGTAGTTAACTTCATCTCCCTTTTTAAGATTCAGTTTGAAGAAGTCAGTCAATACCTCATTTTAAAAGGGTGGGGGGAGGTGGGAGTGAAGGAAAGCCTTCTCTAGCTTCTTCGTTTTCATTTCCTGTGCTATTGTATTCTAACTTTCTCCCTGACTGATTCCCACTCTCCTGCAGGTGACGAGAAAAATCTCTTCATATTTGTTTTCTTTATTTTCTTCTCCTTTGCTATAGATCCTGTACAATTTTTATTGGCTTCTCCTTACCTCTTGATACATAACATACATGTGAAAGACTTAAAGGGCATTTTTTTCCCTTTTAACATTGGATTTCTCCAGAGATGTTAATATTTTTCTCCTTACCATTGAGAAAGCCATTTTGTCATTTTAAAGATCACAGCTACTTTTGTAGAGCTCTAATCTTTTGGGCCCTAATCCAACAAATCTTTTAAGCATGTGCTTAACTTCAGACACGTGAGGGGTTGCATTGAACTCAATGGAGCTAGTCAGGTGCTTAAAGTTAAGCACATGATTAAGTGCTTTGTTTGGCTGGCCTTGCAGAGCCCTGTCCCCCAGGAGCCCCTTCACCAAGAGGCTGCGCAGAGCTCAGTGTGGCAAGGGGCAGGCATTTTGGCAGAGAGGGGAGGATCCTGCAGCAGGCAACTTTCCAAAATAAAGAATGCAAAATAGCTTTATTTTCAGTTACTGATTTTAATACAATGCATGCCTTTGCATGCTGCACCTTATGACCTCGAGGTGTCTGCAGTGTAAGTGATACGGGCACGGGCTGAGGACAGGAACCAAAACAGATGAAACAAGAAAGATGATACAAAGAAAGCCACGTGGGTCTGATTCCATAAGGAAGTGCAGCCTCTTGCGTTGCCTTCTCCGACTGATTTCAGAGAGAACCTTGTGTGCTCAGTCCTCCCTGGAAGTGTTTGGCCCCTTGCAGGATCAGACCCAGTCTTCTCTATTAATTTATTTATTTGACCTTCCTCTTTCAGCTGCCCGTGTTTCCCATGTTGCTGCTCAGAGGTGGGATGATGATCCCACCCTCCCAGCTGCTCAGGTACTCAGTGGGCCCTTGCCCATCTCAGTTTATACCTGATACATACAGAATAAAAAGGGGCTCTTCCAACAGCTTGGGACTAAGGGAAGGAAATGAGAGTGAAGTTCCCCTTTTGCCCTGAGGCAGAGGGACAACATGGGTATGGCAGCACTACCCCATCACACATTCCTCCTGGTTGCTTCCTCCTGCCTGGGGCACAGCCCTGTTGATGTGGCCTGTAAGGGACGTGCACTTACCAAGGAAGTTAGGGTGTCAGTAGCATCCTGGGTGCTCAGAAGTTAACCTAAAGCAAAGAAATGCATTCAGGAAAGGCTCTTCTGGATATGTACAAGCCCATTAAAATGCATTATAAAATTGTGCATGGTAGACTCCTCTATCAGCTAAACTATCTAGCTCTAGTTTTGCTGGTTTGGGGTAGCAAAAAGCTGGCTGGCACTTCTGCATGCTCTATCTAGCCAGTTAATCCTTAGGATACCTCTTCCTCTGAGGCCTGACCAGATGAGTAAACTGTCATTGCTAAATAAATGTGTTAGCAATGAAAGAAAATATCAGATATTTCCCCTGGACAAGTGATTTTGGTGTTCCTCACAGATACCAAGCTTGCAAGTTCTTTACACAAAGGCTGTTCCACCTTGGTCTCATTTGTACCTCTCTAGAGGCTTCTCTCTTTGTCAGAGACTAGACACAGAAAATGTGTCCTTTCAAGCTAAAGGAGGTCATAAGATTCCTAATTCATGCTGGGTAGCAGGCAGCAGTCTTCATCTGACACCAAGACCCAGCTGTACTGGGACTGTACTGACTGTGATTGAAGGAAAAGCTGTGTTAATTCCTGTCCTCCTCTAGGAATGGGAAAAAGCTTGGGAAATACCCCTTTAAAATCATTCCCACTGACCTTGGACTTGAGAAGCCACTGAAGCAGGAATGGGAGCAGGATGGGACCCATGGCAACAGCAGCAAATTCAGTATTATTACGGGAAAGATAGCATGTCACTCTTCTGCAGTGGTAGGCTGGCATCTCTTCTTGTCGTATGACCCTAATTAATTTATATAGTATGCGTCATGGGGGAAGACAAGATCCAGACTGAAGCCTTTGTAATGGGATTTTACCCTGTGCCAGACAGAAGTAATTAACTATATCTATCTTTTTCAGTTTCAGTTGCTCTTTCCTAAAAGATTTATATTAGGAAGGTGAAATCATACACAGTCACACCTTGTCCGCACACCCTTTTCCTATCTCCTGTGACAGAATTTAATGCTATACTTTGTCTCCAGCAAACAGGAATATCCCTATGGCTAACATCAAGCTAAAAGTCACTCTGAGCACACTTGTACTTTATGACATTATCATTGCTCTGATTGCTAGATAACCTCTGCCGTCCTGTATTAGTTTTCATTTCTTCTTTCTGTACTTTGATTTCCACAGGTATATCCTTGGAGTGTTTGGGAGGGAAGGAGGGAGGGTATTTGTGTGTGGGATATGTGCACAGACAGCACTAAGCTAATCAGAAAAGAGCAGGGGAGGAGAGGGAGAACACAAGTACTCTTAAAAAATAGTGAAGGGCAAATACATCTTCACACAAACCATGGCAGAGCTGTGAAATTCCTTTTGTTAATGGTCTACAAGGAATAAAACAAAATAAATAAAAAGGATTGTATTTGTAGCTCCTGAGTTTGTCCTCTGAGGATTTAGAGAGACTTTCTCTGCCTGCGGAAGTCTTTGGGATGTGGCTGGTGGGTGTCAGGAGAGAATTCAGGAACATTTTCTTCTGTCCTGGTCCTATTGTGGTGATCAAGGAGGATATTGTTCAGGTCCTTGTCACCATCTCTCTGGAGGCAGGTCCTGCCCCCTCTAGCTCAACGTGATCTCTCCCTAACACATCTTTTTGGGGCCATCCAGACCCATAACAAGCTGCCATTGAATTCACATGTTTGAAGACCAGATTGAGAGTGGTTGCATGATGGATTTAGCTGGTTGGGCTGAAGCAGGTGTGCTAGGGGTGGGCTGAGGGCAGCAAACTCTGCAGTCCACACGGCTGTTTGCACAGAGCGTGTTTGGGTATGTTCCTGGAGGGAGGTGGAGGCCTGGTGGTGTCATCACCTGGAGTAACAGGAGACACGGAGGGGAAGAGCTGCATCATGAGCAGCCTCTCCATCCCCGGGGTCTGCATCCATCCCTGCTTGCAGACACCACTCCTGCTAACAGCACTGAGAGCTGTGCCTGCCATTCCCTATGTGCAAAATGCACAGGAAATTTATCCTATTATACCAAAATTGTGGTCATTCTCCACACACCTGGCACCTATATTTTGTTTCTAATGACTAGTTTGTCCTCTCTCTAGCTGGGATAAACTACGCAAAACCTCTCTCATAGGCACCACTTCTCTCTATTCTGCCTGACTTCTTGCTGTCTCAACTGGTCCTGCACCAGAAATAAAGCCTACGCTACTAATTTTAGACCACACCACAAACCCTAACATATTGTATCTCTTTAAAGCCTATAGCCTTTCCTGCCTCTCACACACCCATGATAGGATCTTACTGTAGCATTCCAGGCTACCCCTATCTCATTTAAGCCTTATATGTCTTAACTTTTGTCCTTGGCATCCAGACAATTCTTCTATTCTCAGGATGCTTTCTGCTGAACTTCCTGTCTATAAAAATGCGCTCAGGGAGTCTATCACTCTTCCAGCCTATTCCTTCCCCTTCCCAGAGCTTCCCCTTCTCTTACCATACCAAGCAATTATTCTTATTAATTATTCCAGCTAACAGTAATTATCAGCAGCATGCACCCCCAGCCACATTAATAACAGCGATCTCTAGGACACTGAGGAATTGGCTGAAAAGATTCACTTTGCTACTTGGATTGCATAGGAAGACAAGTTCCTTTTCTTCTCTGCCTCTGTTTTTATTTTATTTATTTTATCTTATTTTATTTTATTTGGTGGGGAGCTCATTTCTTGTTTTAAGATGGGCAAAAAGAGGGTGGGGGATTGTCTAAAAAGAGTCACAGAGACAACAGAGATCCAAGGCTTAGGCTGTGGATTTTGTACACAGTTTCTAAGCAGTGGTATTAATTGATTTTTTAGCTTCTGATATTTATGGGCCAAATACTGAAATTTCTGCTTGGGCTCCAATAATCTGGGGTCTGCCTCAGGCTTAGAACTTCGAATCGTTTTCATTTGTTCCACAAGCACAGCTACCATTCAGCAGCAAATGGAATAAAATTTGGCCATGTTTCATCATCTGTAATTTGTCAATATTTTTCATCTCACTGTTGAAAAGCACTGAAGTTTTAAAAAGTGGTGTTTCTATAGTGCAAAACAACAATGAAAATGGCAAAAATATTTTTTAAAGGAAAGAAATTTCAAAAATCCTTCTGCAAAATGAGAGAGTCAAAAAAAAAAAAAAATATGACCACTCAAAATTGCTTAGCATTTGCCTAAGCTGCAAAGTTTTTAATGACATTCTAGTGAAAATAGAGCGCTCTGGCTAAATTCCTTCAAACCCAATAAAGCAGATGACTGGGAACCATAATGGAATTGATGCTGTCAAGTGCATTTGCTTTTTTAATGCTAACATGTTTTTGGTTATTAAGAAACAAAAAACCCAAACAAGTGGTATATGATCAACATAGCTTCTGACAGGGGCATTGGAACCCATCTGGCTTATGGATCCCCCACTTTTTTTATTAGCCTGAGATTATAAAGTTGTAACACTGTAGTTTAGCTTCTGGCTTCTGCAATTTCGAATTGGCAAAGGGCTAAACTATAAGGTGTGAGTTTCAAACTAAAATATGATACTGACCCTGTGCACACCACACAGGCCTGCAGCAGATGTACTGGATGAAGGAAATACAGTAGCATTGTTGAAATGTTACTGATTGGTTCCAACTGAGTAGCTGTAGATATAAACCAGGTTTCAAAAGCAACAGATGAGATAAAAATGTCAGAAATGGTCACTAAAATATGATGCCATAAATTACTTAATGAAGTCGCACAAGACAAAAATAATGCCAAATATCCTGCAGTAGTAAAGAATGTGTTCTATGAATAAATTCACAACTGTGAAAGCTTCACAATTGTCAATATCTCTGATATAAAAGGAAGAGAAGAAAAAAAAAAAAACTCTCTCAATCTTCACAGATTTCTTTAATTTAAATAAGCTTTTTAACATAGAGAGGATTTGTTCTCTCAGTGTGCTTCATTAGTGTAGCTTACCACCACAAAACCTGGTTGTATTGAGAAAGATTGCCCCATTATCAAATAATTAGGCCTGCCTTAGCAGGTGCATACACTTACCTTTGTAATTAAATCCTTGTTAAAACACCAAAATCCAGAGAATTTAAATGGTTACCTGATCCCAGAGGAGGTAGCCCAGAAAGTTATTCTATAAGGTAGACATCATTTGGGAGTAACAATACTGAGCAGAGAATCTTTTCCTCATGGGATGTTTATGAAGCACATCTGCACAAATCATGCGATGCAATAAGAATTGCAATGACAATACTAGACAAACACCTACTGTACGAGAAGCCAGAGAAACCAAGCATAAGCCTGCACAGAATCATATGCTATGTAATGGAGCTTTCACAGCTTCACTAGTTTTAGTGTTACAAGCAAAATTAAAGATGATGATCCTCATTTTTAATAATTCTTTGAAATATTTGCTTGATTTACTATATCTGATGATGAGTCCAGGAGATTTATTCCTGAACTTATCTTCTGAAATGTTACCACAGTGGAATAACACTGGTTACATGGCTCTCCATTTGCAGCTATTTTAGAAGAGCTCAGAATTCTAATAAAATTTGAAATAAATTAATGAAATAATTTCAGTAATCTCACACAGTCATAAAAATGATATTTATATTATATTATAGATGTTTGTATATTCCTATGTTGTATGTTCTACACATTTACAGATCTGAGAATGTCTATATTAATAAAATACACCAGAAGTGGATTAGACAGTCTATTACAACAAATTATCTCTGTTCAGTTAGCACTCTCATTGTCCTCACCAGAACTGATCAACCAGATGTGACATAATTAGTTACTTGCCTAGAGGTGTAGTGGTGCTTTTACCATAAAGGATACTGACTGAGCTCTCATTCTGATGCCTGTTTGTATTCAGACTCCAAATTTGGACCAGAAACACCAACCAAACTCTTGTTTTCAAAAGCCAGGGAGAAAACTGTGAGATTGGAATAGATTTGTTTTCCACCTCTCAGAAAAACTCTGTTGACCGAAGCAGTAGGGCCCAACATGAAAAATAGTTTAAAAGATCTGCACATACTCATCTACTTGAATCTGTGTTCAAAGTTGTAGATGCAGTGTCGACAAAAGTACCCTCGTATTTTAGATGTGAAACTTCTATAGGACAGCCAGCTTCTGGAACGATGTTTTTAGATAAATGGAGTTAGTCCTGGAAATCAATTTAGACAAAGCTGCAGCAGTGCTGGTATTGGAATTCACCAATTCGCTACATAATTTGAATAAATGGGAAGAGATGACTCCTGAGAGTAGCACTGGCAGCCAAAAGAATTATACTGATGGACTGGAAAAGCAAAGCCATGCCACGTATTGATTTATGGACTATTGCCCTTCTGGATATAGCTAAATGTGAAACAACTCCCTTTATTCATACTAATAAAATGGACATAAATGCTCTCAGACAAAAACTGCTTTTGGAGTTGTATTGTATAGCTGGCATGTGGGATGGTCTTCTTTTACTTGCCCATCACACACGCTCTATGGGCTAGTGAAGTTTGAGACACATAGAAAACAACTGGGACTTTTTCTGGAGTTATTTAATTTGTTTGTTTGTTTTCACCTGAAATGATTTCCTCTCTCTCTCTCTCTCTTTTTTTTTTTTTTTTTTCTGCCTAAAAACTCTTCACGTAAATCAGAACTTAGGATTGTGTAGTATCACTTAATAGATAGTATCACTTGTGTAGTATCACTTAATAGTCTTATGATAGTCAATCTTCAGCATTTTGGGGATGAGTTCCTTTTTTCTGATTTAAAAAATCTAAGCAATCCTAAAGGTGCATGAGTATAGCACAACACTGCTTCCACCCCCTCCATAACACTGTTTTAGCTGTGATCTCCCTGTCCTACCTGCCAAAGCTGGGTTAATGCACACCACGTTTAATACAAGAAGACCCTTATAAACCAGTTCTAGCTCCCTCAGACAAACTAATGTTGTTTTTTAGGCTTTGTTTATGTTCAGAGGATCCTCTGAAGACTTCTTACTCTCTACAAGTTCATCTCCATCAATATAAGTAATATGGGGAGCCCTACTGTAGCCTGGTTGCTGCCAGAATTTTTAATGCTATATTGATTAAACTGCTATGAGTGGGATGAAATTATGTGGTATTAGTTGTGTTGGCAACTGGTTTACCTCAGGGATCCTTGTGTTGCTTGTGCTGGTGGAGCTATGCCAGAATTAGGAACACTGGGAAATTAACAAAAAATAAATAAATAATTAAGCCCTTATATAGACATGACCTTGGTTGCTGAAACATAATGTCACAAAATGAATAGACCTTTTGGAGCCTGGTACACCGTGGCAGTCAGTGACAGGCCCTGTCCATCTTTGCAGAAAAAGGAGTAGGCCCTAGGTAGGAAGCTGTGAGTCAGAGCCTGTCCTGCCGGGGCATGGCCTGCAAAAAGCACAGCTGTAAGTCAAGAGGAAAACTGAGCTCTTTGCTTCAGCTTTTGAGGGGCTAACAAGAGATAATGACATCAGTTCTGGTATATTTGGGTATCGGTGTATCCTTGTCCCATCGTTCTGCCCTTTTCTGGCTGTTATCAGAGACAAGGACCCAGCGCCTGTGAGCAGCAGCACTGCTGCACCAGCCAGCATTGCCAAGGGAAGTGAGTCAGTCGGCTACAGAGAGCTGCCTCTGGATGTGGCAAAAGGGCTGCTCTGTGTGCTGAGCAGCTCTGTTCAGAGAAAGCTCAGTCCCTGGAAAAAAAAAAAAGAGAGACAGACTCTGGTCTCGCTATGACTCACTGTCCATAGGGCAGGAGGTGATCAGACCACCTGTGAAGCACTTGGAAGTTACTGAGGTGCTTGTAAAGCTCAGTGTAAGGCCCACAAAAGATTGCCCATTCTCTCACTCCTGAAGTGGTTTTGCTGTTCAGTTTACATGCAGAAGCTACCAAGTTTATCACTGCTATGTAGCTGAACCTGAAAAAGAATTGCTATGGCCATGTTGGCCTTAGTAGTAGTACAAAACACATGGCCATCAATGATGGTTGGACAAGATGGCCTTCCACCCTAGCAGAGATACAATGGGCACACAGTCAGCTTCAGTCACTGACCCCGGTGCTGACAAGACAAGCACGTTGGGTGAGTGAGATTTCCTCGTGACTGTGCAGGATGCAGGTGACAATTACTGTTGTTTTCCAGACTAACAAGTGTCACTAATGATATGACTTACGACGTGACTACATCCGAGGCTACTCTACTTGATTTGTGTGAAGACAGGAAGAAGGATAAAGGACTTAATAAGTTTGTTAAAGTTAAACTGAGCACAGGTTAGCAACACAATTCGTAAATATTGAACAAAGTTTAAGCTTGAGTCAAGGTGAAGAGAGAAAGGCTTCACACTTAAGCTTTTAAAAGTGGAAATGAGAACACAGAGAATGGGATGACACCAAATGCTTCCTACATTATTGCTTATTCTATTGCAAACAAATTTCAAAATTTCAAGAAAAAAAAAAAGCATCAACCATGCCTTAGAGATCAAACAGAGGAAAAAGTCCAACATTTAGCATTGCTTTGTTGACAAAACACACCTCCAAGATATCTGGAGTGAAACGGTTCCAGAGCTTAACATGATATTGAAAAGCCTGTGGTGTCCAAGACATTGGCTGAAGTTGAGCCCAAATGGCTAATGAAATGACTGAAAATTATTGTTGGCTGAGAGGTCTTTGGTGGCCTGTGACAATTACAGTCTGTGAATTACAGGCTGCCATAAAGCATACAAGCACACTGCACTAAGGGTAGGACACCAAAAAATAGGTGTTAAAATTCACTCAGGCTACAGGAGGGATGGATTGGAGCAAATGAAAGATGGGGATGAGCTAAGGGCATGGGAGTTGACATCTGCTTGTCAAATGAGCCACAGAACTGTAACAGATGTCTCAAGAAGTCAGAAGAAAAATATGCTTTAGCATAATGCTTCTGTAGGTATTGTGAGGAGCATTTACCTTCTGAGTCTTGTAGTGTTTTGTGTCTTTGTTGCCTCCCAAGTAAACGCTGGTCCAGCCCAGCCTTGATAGTTTGCCTGTAGTCTAAACTGATGATGCTACAGCTTCAGGGGGAATAGATTCAGTGAAGGTGATTGCAGAATATTTCCATGCATCATTCCTGAAACTTGAGTAAGCAAAATGTATACTGTCATTTAGCTTCCTGTTCACATATTGGAGGTAAATACAGGAACTTATCTTCAACATGTCTGAATATGTCTTATTTTCATGACACTGTGCCTATGTGGGACTTAACAATGATGGAGCAGAATCATTACAGTGTCATTGATTCCTTACACTGTAAGAGCTTTTGGAAGTCAGATTATCTTCAGAGCTATATACTCAGAGTAATCATCTCTGCCACCTCCTGTACCAGAGCAGTGTTGCGGGAAGTTGTTTTAAAAATTGCTTTGCCTTCAAACCTTGTGCAAACAAAGTCATATTTTCCCTCTGTGTTCCCTAAGCTTCTGTTTGGAGACAGTGGACAGGCTGACCCTACTACTGCTTTGTGCCAGTCACACCGCGAAAACACCGCTGAAGTGCGAAGCTGCAAAGCCAGAGGGAATCCACTTCCCTAGACTACTCATCTTCAGTACAAGCTTTGCTGTGCTCTTATTCAGCAGATGGTGTAGGAGAGATAGTCTCCAAAACCACAGAGACAAATATTTGATTTGGATGAGTACATTAAAGATTACTCACTTTTCCCCTCAAATTATCTGTGTTTTGCAGAGAGTACAAAGGGCATGGTTTGGATCATCCCCTTTCTAATAAAAGTGATTTCCAGTTGTCAGTGTTGAGTGCCTTCTGCAGGCCAAGCTCACTGGTATACGATACTCCATTTGAGGTTTGGTGAGGAAAGGACATTGGCCTTGATGCCTTCCTGGGGAGTCTGGAGCAAAATGAACTTTCATGAAAATCACTCACCTCCAACAGCTATCCGAAAGACAGGACTGCCAGGTTAGCATGTGCTGAAACAGTAAATTGTGCCTTGATTTGCAGATTTCTGACTCAGGCAAAGCAGCAACCCTATTCTTCTATGCTTAAAACAGTGGTGAAGATCACGACAGCAGAGATGAAATGCTAACAGTAGCCTGTGTGAAACCTATCTACATTAGTCCTTCTCCTTTCTCCTCTCTTTTTGACTAAATCTTTTATGACTTCTTGACTTCCTTCTCATCTTTATCTGTTAGCTGCTCAGGTCTGAGGTTGTGGTTTCCGTCTGGTGAGAGCCCAAACCCAGTGCCTCACACAGAGGTGAGATGTTATCGGTTGGTTTACTGTCCTTGGCAGGGACAGAGCAAAAATGAAACATGGCACTTTGAGTAGAGCAGTTTATCAGCTCTACCTTTTGTCTCTGGGAAGCACCAGCTCTTGCTCCATTCCTTCGATTAGTCACAGTGCATCCTAAGGAAGGATGGGGATATGCGGCTGATCATTCCGAAAAAGGGGCAGTGAGGCCCACTGCCTACTCCCAGCACTCTGTGTATGTATATACACATCTGTGAGACTCCTGACTGGTCTGCCTTTAAGATTTATCTCAGTGCTGACAGCTCACAAATTTACTTCTCCAATTTTCCCATGGGTGTCTGTACATGCCTTTCTGGTAGATTATTGTCATTAGATTAAACACATTGCTAAATGCAAGCGTTTCTACATTTTCTTCCTGACTCTGCCTTCCTCTGTATCTGTTGACCCCTACCACTGTTCATGCCATAACAAGACCATTTCCAAAACTTCTCTTTTATTTCTCCTAGACTTCCAGCTTCTCAAAAAACACTTTCTATCACTGTCTCCAGAAATTGTTACTTTCTTTTTACTTCAGTAACCACATCCCTGTTATCTGCTACCCCTTACTTTCTGCCCTCTCTGCAGCCTGTATCAAGTTCCCACCCTTCACAACCTAGTTGCCTATATTATCTTTCTAAGCCCTGTTTTAAACTGTTAGCTACCTCCATAGTATCTTTGAACACAATAAATTTCAGTTTCACATGCCTGTCTTCATGAGCTCTCACAGATCTGTGCAGGTCTACAGTTTGTATTTCCTTTCTTAATGTTTCCCTCAATGTAGTTTCATAACTCTGCAGTGTCGTTTCTGCACTCACAACCATCTTCTCATGCTCTGGTATATGGAGAGGATGCATCTTCCACATGCAAACTATGAACCTGTCTCCTCATATTGTCTCTTCTGTTTTAAAGTCCACAAACACTATCTTATCCCAATCCACTCTCTATTTCAACATCATAAATAAAGGAATGAAATAAAATGCTGTAACAGTCTTTCCTGTGAATGTTCCAAGCTCCTGTGCTATACTGGTCTTATCAAAAGTTCCTTGGGATAGAAACTGTCTTTATTTTTGCCATCTAGAGCTCCAAGAAAGCTGCTAGCACTTAAAATAGTGGGAAAAGTAATAGATGGAAAAAGCCACCATATTCATTTTTCCATTTAACTAAAAATGTGCACGCCACTTCTACATGTAGCATTAAATATAACAGGCAAATGCTACTACTGGACCTATGTTTAACATCAGGGATGTTCCATTCCCACGTACATGACTCATGAACATTAGGCTACAAGTGCAACTGCTGACAAACTGACTATGAATATTAATCCAGTATTCCCTCTGTAATCAGAAGGTTTCATCAATGCCCCATTTGCTTTACAGTCATGAAAAATAGTGAATGTACTCAAGACAAAAAGAAAAACAATGAAACAGCTTTTTTTTACAGTCTACACTTTATCACTACTCCATTGATTTTTTGGTATTTTAGCAGATACAGCACAACTGGATTAGCTAGATAAGGAACCTTTCACTCTTAGGTCATCAGTTCACATCTGAGACAGGTTGGTACTGACAGAGGGTCACTTCAGCATTATAATTTTAATAAAGATCAAGACAGAAACAGGCTTTCCACAGGCATAAAACAGGGCTGTTACTTTCTTAAGCTGCCGACAGCATACACAACTAGACCAACTTTGTTGCCTGCCAAAGTCAAACTGATAGAGAGTTAGACGGTCATCTAGTTGCCAGATGTCTGGCTGTGTAACTTTCTGGCACTAAGCATTATATAGAGACAGATCTATGGATTGGATCAATTAGCATTACACTTACCATCTGACAACTGTTTGGTCGCCTTCGCCCAGTTCCTAGAGGACAGGTGTTCACATCACAGAAATCACCATCACAATTGGTACAACTAATTGATACGGTTGTTGGCAGTCACAGCAGAGAGGACAAGGACTGAATTAGCACAGAGACCAAAGCACTGTTTCACCCCTGGAGATGGTCTCTTCAGCTCATGATGTCCAGGGCATTGGGAGGATGCCTTTCTGCCATTGCATGTGTTGTGCTGAGCAGAATCTGTTCTGCTTTCATATCCAGTAAATTTCCCCAGCACTAAGTTCAATGAGGTTTTGTGGGGGACAAGGGGCAAAAGGGGATAGAGAGTGCTTTTCATTTAAGTTTTGGTTAAATGCCTTAAGAAAGATCTTCTCTGTTCTTTTTGCCATTTCCCCAATATCTTCTGAAGTTCATTTTGTAGGGAAAAAAAGATAAACTATGAACGTGCTACACACCACTTCAAGGCAAAAAAGAAAAAGTACACTTGCAGAAATACTCAAGCATTTACAGTAACTCTAGTGCGCCCTCACTTCTTCTGTTTTACACTCCAGACGGTCATGTAAAGAGCTTCACGGGCATATTCTCCTGTGGAGCTTGTGGGTATACTTGGTGATTAGACAAATGGGGTTCTGCTTTGGCAAATGTCCATTGCTTTCCCCAGCTGACTTACAGAATATGCTATAAAATGCAAAGGAAGGCAATAAACCTCCCATCTGCAGCTGAGATTTCCACTTTGCCAAAGACCCTTTTGCTATCAGCACCTTTAACTGTGACTTTCAAAGAAGAGAGAGGTGTCATTTTTTTTCTGCAGCAGATATTTTACTACATTTATTGGCAGTATCATCCAAGGCTTATGTGAATTGATTTTGAATATTAATCTAAGAATAGAAAAGCCAATAATCATGTAAAATATAAATAGATCTTCAGGTCATTATTCTGTGTAGAAAAGAAAGCAAGAATTTCAGCTGCCTTCCTGTTCTCTCTGCAGTCCAGAACAATACTACTTTTTTATAGTCTATACTTTAAATGCACATTATTGATTTTTAATACATTTAGCAGATACAGCATAATTACAGCCAATAATGCAAATACTGCAAGTGAGAAATGCAATTAGAAGACACCAAACACTTTGCAAGCTGGGTCAGGAAAAAATAAAAGATGAAATATTTTGTTTCAGCACTGGGATTTCCAGGTCTTGGCTTTGTATTCTTCAGAGGAATTCTGCCCTCTACTAAATTCCCAGTTCCAATACTAAAGGATTAAAGAGGAGCAGATAGCAGTCAAAGGCATTTCCTTGAAAAAGCCCTTACATAGCAAACAGTTGCTACAGCAAGGGATGTTCATTGACTGTCACCTTAATTTGAAAGGTGTCATTATCATTAATTTTGACAGGTAGCCTTTCCTTGGGGAATCCAAGCTTGAGCCAGTCAGTCTTTTCCTTCTACTCAGGTAAGTAATTCCTTTACATGTGAAGACTCCAGATGTGTTTCCTTTCACCTAACAACAAGATCAAAACAGCTTTCAGGATGATGGCTGACTACGGAAAGCAACAAGAAGAGAACAAATAAAATATAAAACTGTGCAAAAACAAAGAGAAACAAAGCGCCCAGGGAGTTGCTGGCTAAATGACTCATCCGCCGCTTCCCATTACACGTGCCAGGGCACTCCCACCTCCCACCACGCAGCACCTACAGACCTGAGCTGAGGCACTTCCTCCCATGCTTTGTGGTTGTAGGCACGTTACTCGTAGGAAGGGTCCCAAGAGGCTTACTCGGGTACAAAACGCAGATTCTGATCTTTCTTTTCTGCTCCTGAGTTTCAAGGATATTACCTTCTCCTGTCAAGAGACAAGTTAATTCAGACTCAACAGTGCAGTCTCCTTGAATGTCCCTGCTACGGACATTTTTAGTTCTGGCAGCAGAATTTCCTCTTCTTCATTTAGTCTAATTCACCGGATTAATTATTCCAAGAAAAAGACCCTGATATCCTAGTTTATCTTAGTCAAGTGGGTGAAACTAGATGACGTATTCTTGTTCTGTATTAAGAGGGTAATTACTAAATTGCTCTGGAAAATGCAGGAAATTTATTCCTAGTCTTTTTTTTTTTTTTTCTTTTTCTGAAGAACAAATCCAGCTAAATTATGAGTTGTGAATCTACTTGTTTCCAACATACAGTATTTGTATTATAATACACACTATAGTTTATATTATTTTTTCCCTAGATAAATTATTCAGAATAGGTGAGAGGAGTAGTGTCAACCTCACAGATAAGCAGTTTTGCTCCTAAAGCTTTCCTTCATTTGAAGTCAATACTAAGAAACTTCCCCAAATTCTAGGTAGTGCTCAATTGTGGATGCAAGACAAAAGTAAATGGTTTGATTTCTGACTGCTGGTACTGGATCAGACCCAAGAAGTACCTTTCCCTGGGCCCCACTTTGAAATCTGGATGCTGGGATGGTGATGGACAAACATGTCCTGGACACGCAGGTCTGCCCCAGAGGGCCCAATGTGAGGGCTGTGCTGCTGCCTGGGCTCTGCCCTTCCTCCACTGATTTCCATCTCTAAGCCCACATCCAGTGCGGGGGAAGCACCCAGCTAGGCATTGTGTCTTCTGAGCTGCAAGGGTGTGGGTGCTGAGAGGGTTTCCTCCAGCTGCTCCTTGCTCTGGAAGACTGAATGCTGCCCCCATGGTGATTTCCTGGCTGACAATCCCAGATCTACCAGATAAGAATATAACCAGGGATCACAGAGCAAACAAAACACTCATGTTCTTATAGGCTCCTATAGGAAGAAACTTCTTGTCCCTTTGGCAAAAAAAATGGCAACTGCTCTCCCCCACCCTCTGCTGGGAACTCTTACTTGTCCTTGTCCTTCCAAGAAAAATTTCTTCTTCCTTTCAAACATATCATGTATTAACAGAAAAAAAATAGTTTTTCCTTGCCAGTATCTCCTCAAGCAATCAAATATTTATTCCCAAACTTTTTTTTTCCTATTCTCTGTTGCATTTTATATGATGATAAGATACCTGCTGCCTGTGACAGCTTCTTGCTGTAAGAAAAGAAAATGAAGTTGAATGAGGGACAGACTGGCCTCGAGAAAACAGACCTTTGTTTTGGAGAGGAAGGTAATAGCTCAACTTTTTGCCATATCCCTTTTCCTCTAGTGACACAACCTGGTTTTGGTTCTTGAGGAATTTCTAGCTTTACCAAAGTACCAATCTTGTGCTCCTTATACAGGTAAGGACCAGTTCATATGAAAGAGTACTATTCTCTATTTCTCTTGGCATTTCAAGCTGCTGTGTTACTTTGCTGTTGTGTTATTTTGTTTTGACTCACTGGCTCCTCCATACATCCAGCTCTAAAAAAAATGTTGTGGAGTATTCGTTCTCCAGATCTTCCTTCTTTCAGAAACATCCTTCCCAGTGATGTGAGCCCCAGAAAACTAATTATAACTAGGTCAACAACTTGCAGATGCATTCAGCGATGTTAACAAAGAGTCAATGACAAATGACATGAGTAAGTTCTGAATAATTTGCAATTGAATCAATGTTATTGAATATATGAGAGGAACACGGTACCATTTTCATCAGTTCTAATATTTTTCCTTCAAAATTTTGGAGAGCTGATAAAGGTATCATGTGTTTAGGTCATTTACCCCTCCCAGTCTGTGAGTGATTTTCTTTGTGAATCAGACAGGAGGCTGGAGGTTCTTCTTTCCCCAGTCTGGTCTGCAGTCTCTACTGAAGTTGTCCACTTTGTGGAAAAAGGGTGGGATGCATGCTTAGGCCAGGAGGTTTGGTATGTCTCATGCGATTCTCATCCAGAAATAATCAGGAATCGACACCAAAGTAAATACACATTGTATTAAGTCCTCTCTATGCCTCGGCTGTATGCTGGAGCTGCACTGCCAGGACTAAGAGAGAACCGCAGGGAGTATGAGTAGCACAGAGGCTTTGGGTTTCTAGGCAGAAATGCCTGACCTCTGGCAGATCCCCTGAGATATCCTGGTTCCCAGATCTGAACCGCTTTGCCTGTTCCAAGAAGAACAGGGGGAGGCAAGAGATAAATATACACTTAATGCCTTCCTGATGGAACTGTCTGTAGAAAATTCCTCGAGGGAGTTTCCTGTCCTTTTTGCTGGTGTGAGCAGAGAATGAACTGACCCATTGGTAGAGTTATTAGAAACCTTCTTCATCCAGAAAGCTTAAACGAATACTGAAAGTTATTTACCGGCTGTCTTGCTGTCTTAAAATAATATTGCAAATAAAAGAGTTATTAAAATAACAATGAACCATAAAGAGAATGAAATTGAACTAACAGCATTGTTTGTGAACATCAGTGCATCCCAGACAAGGCTGAAACTTGCCTCTCAAGGTACAGCAGATACTGAGTATGAGTCTGATTCTGTTTACTGCTTTTTTCCACTACAAAGCAGGGAAAAAAAAATCCAAACCTTCTCTCCTGACACATTTCAGTCCAGCATATGCCACAATATAACTACTGGCCTGTGTAGTGTTAGACTGTATGAGAGCTATAACTATTATACTCTCGTAACGGGAATCCTGCTTTGCTCCCCCATCACAGATGCAAACACATCAGATATTAAACCTGAGAGGATAACGCTGATGCCCTGCATTGCAGGCTTCCTTTGATGGCTCCAGGGAAAATAAAGGTATTTTGCTGTTTCCTCTCCAGAGGCATCTGGTTTAGTCAGGTGGTTCACAGTGCACATGGTCACATTTACTGTTTGGTTCATTCTCCATTGTGCTTCTTCCCCCTCCCCAATTTTTTATCTGTCCTGGCTTTTCCCAAGGACTTTTTTATACAGAACTGAAATATTTGTTTATTTCTGACATTTCCATCTGGTGTTAAGAGGATGAGAAACAGGCTCATGTCACCGACACTCCCTGACCATCAGAAAGACTGTTACAACATCCAGCAGATCTGGGGTTTTATGCATCTCCCCACCTCTAACGCCTTATCAAGCATAAGTGCTACAAGATCCTGATCAAGTTCTGGTAAATATTCTCTTGCAAAGAAGTCACTTCTTTTATGAAGGCCCACCATTTTATAAATCGAATACACCCATTGTCACAACCACCATGTTCTGCAGACCCAAGAATGTTATAAACAAAAATAAAACAGGGCTCAAACCTTAAAGATGGTTGATGTCCGCAGCAAAACCCTACTTCTCAACTGACTGAGCGAAATAGAAAAACAGATAGATGATATTTTATGTTGTCTGAATGCTATATTTTTTTCTGTTACCTAGCGGTCTTCCTGTCACCTCCTTTAGACTGTGCTATATTTCATATGCTATTCAAAATAATGTTAAGTATTTCTGCCATTGTGTTTCTTATCTTCAGTAATGCCAGGTAATAGCTAATAGACCTGTATAGTCCCCAGCTTTAGGTTACACTCCACTATAAACAGGACCCATTTTTCATTCTAACTTGTGATTCCAATTAGATGTTGTCTGTGCTGGCCCCAGGAAACTATATTTCCCCAGTGACTATACTTACAGGAGTCTCTAGATGAGATAGCGGTTGTACATCTGTTGGTGATCTGTTTTATTTCCAACAAAAAAAATTCTTTCATACCCCACTTATAAAATGCCATTTTAACATTGGATGATCTGGGGATGTACTGGAGAGATGCTGGAGATCAATTCTGCATCACTGAGTACTCACCTCTTCAGCCTGCACTAAAGCCACCAACTTCTAACACCTGTGTGAGTTGAATGTGGGCTACAAACAGCACCTAGGAGCCAGCATATTCAAAGCCTTCCTCTGTAGGACCACACCGAGATTTTCAGGTATGAATCTTCTAGGGCTCCTCCAGATGTGAGCTCTTCCCTTCCATTCAGTTTGTCATCTCACTGAAGTTTGTTTCCATCTGTCAAGCCACCTTTGGCAGTCAGTCAGGATTTACTAGAAAATTTCTGCTGTATGGCCTCTGAAAGGCAGTGTAAGAAAGTCTTTCTACATTTTCTAGCTGACATACAGAAAACAAAACCCTTTTTCATGAAGTTTTGGATAGATTAGGATCTTAGAATTTTCCTTTGCTCTCTCAATGTAAATAGTAGTTACTCGTACAAAATAAAGGAAATGTATTGCATATCATTTTTTTAAACTAATAACTAAAGTTCAGTGTGAAAGAAAACACAAAATAAAACTAAGCATCGTTGTGAGAATCGTGAAGACACACATCGTCTTCACTGTACTACTTGAAAGAATCTTTTGCTAAATGCTTAGTGCCTGGGAAGATTATGTCTAGATGAACAGCCTGTGAAAAGGTCTATGTACTGTCTGTATTTCAACAGATGCCTTCTGATCCTACAGAAGATGGCCTCGAAGGCCCAGCACATCCAGGAATGCTGAGATTGTTTAGAGTTAATATAAAAATGCTAAATGATCTTTTGTCTGAAGCCAGGCCTAGGAAGAGTATGTTACTTGTTGATAAGCGTGCAAGAATATCAGCTCTCGTGGCATATCACTTGTGCTGGTGAGTCACTGTGGCTGGGACTTTTTCCTTCCTGGGGGCACGTCCTTTCTACTCTTTCACGGCCAAATCTGAAGTGGGCTTAAACTTAATACAGTATTTTCTTCCATTCACTCAAAAGGTACTTTTTCCACAAACTTTCCTGGCAACAAAGGAATTCCTTAGAGTAGCAGAGGGAAATGTAACAGAAAAATGGGCAGGAATACAGGCAAAGTTACATCAGCTCTTAGATTCTTCCAAAACTGAATTCACACAAACAATAGTGAGTTGGTTGCCAAGCCCAGGTTCAGAATTACTGTAAATAAAATGGATTCTATGCTAAAAAGATGTATGCTGGGAATACGTGGCGCTTTTTTTGTGTTGAAATAGTAGACTACTGCACAATAGTAATGTCTAACAATTACATTTACCTTTTATCTTTGCATTTCCTTCTACGAACAGAACAGACCTTATAAATATTTTTGTTGAAGAAAGTGTAAAGTGATGTCTCCCTTTTGCTGAGAAAAGTCTCAGTTAAGTTAAACAGATCACAGTTTGATCCACAATTTAATCATTTAACAGTAGACCTTTGTACATGAAGATGATTGTATAGAAAGTAAAGAAAAGTGTCATTGGCTTGAGGCTACTGAATAAGTAGAACCACTAGTTGTATTATTAAAAGAAGTAGTGTCTCTAATTTTTTCCTGCGGCAGGTAAAACCAAAAGATAACTCTCAAATGTCAAAACGCCAGTGTTAGTGAATGTAGTGCAGGAGACAAAATTCCCAGTGCTGCTACAGGTAAAACAAACTTTAAGGAGGATTCTAGCACTTTTGTAATGATGGAATACAACCTTAGGCAATATAAATTCATAATCTCTCAGGACGAATGGCCTTTAAAAATGCAACAGATTATCCAATTCACCACTGAAACGGGATTTGCTCTGGCAGCCTTACAATGCATGTAATAGATACCGCAGAACTGCATATTGACATGATACTTGCATTATCTTTGAATTTTTCATCTAAACCTGATACACTGTCAATAAAATCATGACAATAATAACCAGCGCATTAATTTGGGCATCTGAGTCCCCGCCATTCTCTTTCTCTTTCCCTCCTCTCTTCTCCACATAGTTGGTCTGTGCGAGCCAGGTGGAGCAGAGCATCTGGGAAGCTGCCTTGCTCAGGTGCACGGGAATTGCTTTCTCTACCATTATGAAATCACACAATGCACTAGGTAGCATTGCTGCCTCCACATCCCCACCCTGGTGCCTGTCACCCCTCCTGAGGGGTTGGGAATGAGAGTCTGGAAGGGGGGAGGAGGATGTAGCCAACAGAGGGGGTCAGGAGTCCCAGCATCACAGCAACCATGGGGGGATGCTCTGAAGGATGTAGCTGTACGGTGGGGAATGTAGTGGTGGGGGTAGAAGAGGTTAGGGATGGGTATTTCAGCAATGGGTTTTCATGCTGCTCCCTAGTTGATTTGGTCCCACCTCTCCACATTTCTTCACGCTGTCCTCAGCCGTAACAGGCTGAGGTATCACCCTGAAATGAAATGAAATATTTCTCCTACTTAAATTAATTTTAGCAAGCAAAGTTCGATTTAGTTATTTATTTTATTTAAGTAAAACAAATGACAAAGCTCAAAGTCATCTGGATAATTATGACTAAAAGGCACTGCCACTGGATGGATGGTTGACAGCCTGTGTGAAATAGGCTTAATGGTTCTGCTCCTGTTATAAAAGAAAAATGTTCACCTCACACCACGACACAAGTGCACAGCACAAATTAACATTATCTTTATAAATATCACCATTACTTTTTATTATTAAATTTACTATTTTTTCTACATCTCTTCTGAAAGTAAGAAGGATGGGATCAAACCCAAACCTGTTTTATTTTGTAACTGTCTTTTACTAAAAGCACAATTTACCCAAATGAAACCTTATTGCATCTGCTCCAAGAACGCTTATGCCAAATAGCTGATGAGACTTATGTAACAGCCATGATGTTAAGTCTTCAAAAAGAGTCATAAAGGAACAGATTCTTAATTGAAAGCAAGCTGCTAATAACTGTGCTCTTTCAAATAAATGTTTGCTATCAAAATAAGAGGTAAAATAATGATTTTTCTATGCATATAGATTATAAATTTGATAGTTTTACTCATTTAATGGTGATTCTGTAGATTCGGTAGTGATGAATTCATATTTCTCCCTGTATCGTTCCATAAGAGATGTGGTCATTTCACAGTATTCTTTGAAAGAGTTAAGATTAAAACACGCAGAAGATAAAGCAGTCAAAGCTGCATTCAGTCTACGCAGAGCAATATGAAATAAAACCCTAATATGCTCCTCTATATTTTACTTTCGCTCTTCCGCCTGGAACAATTTAACCAGATGCTCTGCTGATTACCTTTACCACTGTATAATGAATTTTACTCTACTATCCATTGTGGACATTCAAGACTTACTAAATCTTCAGAGAAAAGTCCGGGTCAAAATCTGTGCAGCACAGATTTAAAGTTCTTTACTTGGAGTCCTGATTAGCTTTCTTCAGATGCTCATTCACTTATGTGTGGCTTGGACTTTAATGTCATGACTGTAGAGCACAGCTTAGCTTGCCTGCGTAGAGCCAGCCATCTCCCGAGGTTTCTCTTGCAACTGCTGGAATCCAATTTGCCTCAGTCACTCCAGCTCCTCAGCTCAAACTGGCAAACTGACTGGTTCACATCACAGGATGGCTTTATTTTTTAATAGCTTGTTCATGAGAATAAAATATTAGGTGCCCTAGGCCTACTTTGTGTTTGTGTGTGCGTGTGCGTGTGTGTGTGTGGGGGTGTTTTTTCCTTATATGCTCCAATATTTACAGAAAACAAAGAATTTTGACTTTGACCAGCAAAGACATGCAAATTCAGAGAACTTCAAACCCTTCTCCTACCATACACCTCAGGGATGAGCAAGCCAAAGTCATTTAGGAAAGATCACACATGGGAAGGGACCTTGAATTTTTTAAGACATTTTTGCAGTTATCTGTTAGTAATCACACTTGCCTCATTCCCTAATCACTGGCTAGCATGGCCTGGTGTGTAAAAGCCAGTCTTGGTGACAGCACACAATAGTGAAAATCTTTGGACCAAACTTAGCATGCTTGTATTGAAGTGTCCACCAATCAACCTGCACTAAAGCCAGCCTGAGGATACTGAAACATTTGACAATTTTCTTTCAATTATTTTTGACTAGAGGTAGTGCCAGCACAGAAAGGTTAAAATGTCTCTGCCCACCTTGTTTTCCTCTGCAAGTTCTAGCTTGACATTAGCTCATTTCAGCAGTGTGTGGGGACAGGATCTGGATCTGCCTGAACTGTGGTAGACAATCTGGGGAGGAACAGATTAGTACAGATATAGCAAAAGACAGAATATTATCTTTCAAAGTGACAAAAATGGGCATGAAGTTGCACTGCTCCAAGTTTGAAACATTTGACACAAATGTTAAAAGGAGATATTTCCATGGCATCTGCATTTAGGAGAGTTATCTCCATGAATATTTCCACCCTTATTTAGTATATTTTTCATAGTAGAATGACATTATTCCCCTTGGGCCCTCAGGTTTTAATGTTGCATTGAAGGGAGAAGTAAAAGATTAAGAATCCCCTTAACACAAGTAACTTTGCATAGAGCTGGTAAGAAACAAATCATCACCAAAAAAGCGTATAGGTAAAACTGGATATATTTTTAACATTTTTTTTTTTTTTTACCAATGCAATGTATTTTTTAAAGATTTTCTGAATTGAATCTGACAAACAGTTTTAGCTCAAAAAAAGAAATCTTAAACCTGGGAAAATCAACCAGTTCACAGGAGCAGAGGACTAGAGAAGACCTCTTTGGTCACTAAGCCTTATCATCTGCTATAGCATAGGTGGCTATTGTCATGTAATCCCATTTCATAATTAGGTTCCCTATCCCCCTTAATAATATCTGGTGAAAGGCTGTTTTAGAAGCTCAAGCCTTTCATGGTTAGAATCTCTTTCTAATATTCAGCCTAGAATTATTCAATTTATATATATATGTTCATACTTGCCCTTTACACGTTGTCCTTTAGGTTGAATAGCTGTTTTTCCTACCTGGTGTTTACCTCCTTGATGTTTCTACATGGAACAATCATATTTACTGTCAGCCTGTGCTTTACTAGTCTGCACAGGTGACATTTTCTTATGCCTCCCTGGTCAGCTGGGTTCTCATTTCCCCTTGTGCCTCAAGGTCTTTCCATGCCCCTCTCGCAGCTGGCAAGTGTCCCTCCTGGCCACATTGACCCAGAGCTGTTCACTGAGCTGAGGGGAGGGCCGCTTGTAGAGCTGCTGACACTGCCTCCATGGGAACCATCACCCATCTGGGGATTATGGCTGCCATTTTCATCAGTCTGCCATTTTATATCCAGCATGTGACCAACAAAGACACCTCAGTCTTCCCTCTTCCCACACCATTTCTAGCTGAAGAGCAGAACTTTGTGTAATAATGACCTCAAAGCACAAAATCCTGCACTTTGTCTGGTTTTGTTCTTCTAGTTCTTTCTGCAGCTTTGACGTCTCCCAGATTTTTGTGACCAGTAACATTTTTTTTTTCTAGCACAGTCCTACTTTTTGCATCACAGGTTCAAAATGAAGCTCATAAATAAAGGCTAGGTCCTAGTAACCTTGTAAGCCCAGATGCTTGCAACAAGTAACCTCATTCCAGGACTGAATCTCCCTCCTCAACACAAGCAGTTGACATCTCCCTTTAGTTAGTTTTTTATTCACGTTATACTTTTTGAACTAATTCCCATCTTCCTCAGCTTAACTAATAATTTCCCATGTGGCACCTTATTACCTACTTTTCAGAAGTCTACAGAGATGAGACCTACTGCATTTCTTTAGTCAAGAAAATCTGTCATTGCAGGGAAGAAAACTATCCAGCTACTTTGCCACAATCAGCCTTTGGCAAACGTACATTGCAGTCTGTCCCATCTTCCACTTACCTCAGGACCTTCATCCTACAGAGCTGTATACCTTTGGTCTTATATTAAAACAGGGCATGTAGTTGCCACAAACACTTTCTCCCCTTTCTTAAAATGGCTGTTATGGCTATTATATTTGTCTTCCTTCCATTGTAAGGCATATGAGGGTACAAGTTAATACCTTCATTTTTGGACAGATGGCATGGGCAAAGAACACACCTGCAGTTAACCCCATCTCCATTTGATGGACAGTAAATTAGCAGGAACAAGTTTACCTATTGCAATTTTCCATAAGTCCTGGGAAATCCCTCAAAACATAAGGCATTTGTAAATACCTTCTGGACGGACAAGTTGAGAGCAAATGCAAGGAACTCCTGCTGGAAACTCTAGAAAGAGATTTTCGGCTGAAGTTTCTCTTTTGCTATTTATTATTTGGGTTACTAATAAAGCCAAACCCTCAGAAGGGGTAAGTTTGACCTTATAGTGTCATGTTGAATATATTTGAGGCAGTGTAGAAACACCACCTGCTCACACAAAGAAATTCAAAGCCAGCCTGTCCTAAATCATGCCACTGTGTTCAGTTATTGCATATACATTCCCCAGCACAGCATGATCTTATGTATTATATATATTGCAATTAGACAAAATGGTGTGACTTAGGAATGAAGTGGCAGCTTTAATTGCTGTTTTCATTTGTTACAAAGTTGTAACTTGAACAAGGAAGGTAACTTTAACTCCAGCAAGCCAGTTCAGGCAGAAAGGAGAGAAAGTAGAAGGGAACTAGGTGCCTCCTTGCTTGTGGGCATTGGCAGCTTTTAGTCCCTTCTATGGAAGTCGCACAGGTGGGGAAGAGCTTCGATGGGGAGAGACCACTATCCCCACAGGCTGTCAGCTGAGGGGACAGCTGAGAGGAGAGCTTATTGAATGGAAACTAAAATAAATACAAGCCTTGAAAGACTCCTGTCCCAGACCCTCTTCTGCAGAAGGCACCAAAAGATGATAAACATGCTTGCAACCCAAAGACTTTTGCAAGAATCACTTCCATCTGGGGAAAAGATTGGGTGCAGAATTTAGGCAGTGGCAATGGCAAGAGAGAGCCAAAGAAAAAGGATGTGCTTGGAGGAAAAGGAGAGTTTGTGCTAGGAGTGCACAGTGTGTCTCCCCTGTGGACCAAGGCTAGACTCATAAACAAGATTGTGGCTGGTGTGTTCTGCTCCTGGTCTTGGCTCTGGAGCAACACAGCTATGCAGTATCTTGTTTCTTAAGGGTCTTTGGCTAAGTCACCGTCTAAGCCTTTGGGCTTGGATCAGTCCTTAACCTGATTGAAGTTCGCTTGCCTCAAGGTAGAGGAAGGGCCCCAGGATTTGGCCCCATGTTAATATGGTGACTGATACTGAAAGTATGTTTTCCCACAGAGTGCCTCACAGTGAGCATATTTCTAAAAGCTCTGCAGAAAATGTAAACAAGGTAGAAAAGTCAAGTCTGTAATGAGCATTCTCTCTGCAGAAATGATGCTCATGCAGTGATGAAACCCTTCCTTCATTTGAGCTCTTCTCACTTTGTGACATGTATTTCTTCTTATGGCACAGCTTCTGTAAATCCATAGCAGTGTCACAGCATATGCACATTAGACATTAGCTGCAATTGAATCTGAATTTTGACATATAACAAAGAGAAGAATAAGTTTCAGATAAAAAATATATATATTTAATGGGATTAGAAAGAACTACAGATATTCTTTGTTATTTTTTATGGTTGCACACTGTGTCAAGAGTTTGGTAATTTATAAAACTTCTTGATAGAAATATATGAATATACCAGTCAAAGTAATAATTAATTCCCTCGAGAAAATGCTCATTAAAAAAAATCTGTTACAAAAAAAGAAAATTCTAAGAAGCTAGGAGATCACAATGTAAGCTAGCTGCCAATTAAGCCTTCATGGGGTTGAGAAAGGAAAATGAAGGCAACAATATAGCTTTCTGACTGGGGATTTGATCTTCAAGATAACCTCTGAATTGCAATGTTTCACTTACTTAAAGCTCTGCTGAAATACATCCTAGCTGATTATGCCATAATACTGTACATTTATCCTCACATGTAAGGAAGTATTCTATTACTCATAAATGCAGTTAGTTATGAATGGTAGACAATAGTACCCTTTTAAGATACACATCTGTTAGGAAGATAGAATTTTTTTTCTCCATCATATATTCCAAGAATGTCTTTTTTGCCGTAAATACAGAACCACTTTTCTGCATTGAGTTAACATCTATTGTACTTTGACTATATATTATCAAACATTTTTTAACCAATGAGGAGGATGTATTATATGAATATGCTGCAGAACCTGTGCCAGCAGAGCAGAACTCCAATCTAAGAGTAAATTGTCTAATAAATATATTTAGTTTGATGAGCTATTTAAATGTATTCACTAATAGCCACTGTCTATGCCCAAATGGCCACTCTGCCTGTAGAGAGGACACCTTCTATGCCACAGCCCCAAAGATGTGTGTGTCCCCTGAAGTGGATGGGTCACCCAAATCATGCTGTTGTCACAGTTTGTGCTGCTGCGAAGTGCAGGGAAACTTCCATGAAAAAAAAAAAGGAATTTGTGCTAAAAATGTTGTGTTCAGAAATATGATACAGAGTCCAGGTGGTTCAATTTTTCTGTTTATTAGTAAAAAAGAAATTAAAGTGTTTTTTTTTTTTTTAAGAAAGTGAAGCTTTTCACAAATGCTATGCAGACATAGGGTAATGTAACTTAAAAGCCTTCCTACAATAGAATCCAATTTTGCAACCTTCTCTGACATCAAATAATACCTCTTCAGAGAAGATTTTCCCTAACATCTAATGGCTGTGACTCATGAGCCCTGGTGAATCAAAGGGGGGAGATGCAAGAACATGCCCCTAGGCTCCAGTCCCTCTCCCTGGCTGGAGGGTCCCTCCAAAGTGGCAAAATGGCCGTGCCCTCCCTTCCTCAGCTGTTGCAGTTCCTTGCCCGATTTGCTCATTTAAACTGCTGTTGACTGAAATTTACCTTAATCTGCTGGGATGTGACTTGTGATTTAGAGGAGGTGGGTGAGGGGCTGACTACGCAGCTGAGGCTTGTTTCTGCTTCCACATTCTCAAGTACAAATTGAAGTCAAGTGAGGCAGAGTAATGTGGAAGAGGCCTGGGCACAGCAAGAATCAGTAGCCCTTGGCTATTAAATATGTGTGTATAAAAGGAAGCTGCTTTGGCAGGGGGCTTGGACCCGATGATCTTTTGAGGTCCCTTCCAACCCCTTCAATTCTGTGATCCTGTGAAAAGTGCACAAAACTAAACACTGCAAATATCCTGCCAACAGTGCAGACACTTTCACATCACAGGGCAGAAACCAACAGGTTAAGTTGGCCAAGTGCAACAGGAAGCCATTTTCCATCCATTTGTTTTTAATTCTGCTACCAATTTTTGGACTCAAAATACACATCACCGGTGGAATCAGCTAGATACAGCTGTAGATAACATCTTATTTTGCTTGTGCTGATGCATTTTAAGGCCATCACACCACCACCCCAATAGGCTCCTAAGCCTGCAGAAGCCCCTACGCTGCAATGGTGGAGTCACCATCCTGCTACCTACCACACAAGGAGACAAGGAGATGCTCCTGTGTGTTCTCACTTTGGGCATGTCAAAATCAGGAAAAAGGTTCTAATTACTAAGTGTCAGGATCTGGTGTTTCATTTACGTATGGGATGACTTTGCCATTTTTTGGTAGCCACATAGGAGCTAGCAGGATTTTATTCTCCATATTTATTTATCTTTTATATGGAATTATTTTCCCCTTTCAAAAGTAGAGCACAATTTATGACAATGAGAGCTGAGTATGTTACATAGTAATAAAGGTAAGCACTAACAGAATAAAGCTGTCTAAAGGGTGCTATAAATGTATCTCATTAATTTGTATGCAAAATATATTTTGGACTCTACTCAGTGCATTGCAGGTGAAGGCTGTGTGGGAGCCAGAAATGATGCTGTGCTTCCTGTGTCCCTGAAGCAACGTTGGTTTGATCCTGGACTTAATCTGAGATTAAGCATCATTATAACCATTGGAGAGACCAGTAGCTCCCTTTTGTACTATAGATGGTAGCTGGTGCAGAAGGAGCATCACCTGCTTGAAGGAAAAGAGGAGAGAACTAATTATTCCAGTGGTTTTGCCCCACCTCACCAGCACGAAGAGGCTGCCTCTCAGTAGAGAATCATAGAGTCATTAAGGTTGGAAAAGACCTCCAGAATCATCTGGTCCAACCATCCCCCTACCATCAATGTCACCCACTAATTCGTGTGCCCAATAATCAAGTCCAACCTTTCCTTAAACACCCCCAGATGATCAAGACCTTGATCTCTTTCTCCCTTGCTCAAGGTTCAACATTTTGCTGTTCCTAACACTCCTGTAAGGTGCAGTGCACCTGGTTGTTGAGGGTGCAACATCATCAAGGGAAAGCAGATTTTTCATTAGTTGCTAGGAGTAAAGTCACTGAAGCAATACAATTAATATCCAACACTACTTAGATGTATATTGGTACTAGAAAATAACACATTATGTTAAACCCCAGAGAATTATGAGTCCTTTCTGCAAATCAAAATTTTCAGGAGTCCTATTTCCTCTCTATGGAGTTTTGAAGCTGACTGAGAACCCCAAACATTCATGAATCTTTTGGAATACGTCACATCACTTAGAGGTGTACCCACAACAACAGCAATGCTTACATAGTGTGTGCGAGCATAGTGCAGAGGCGAAGATGGCAGAGAGAGGATCCTTCTGCTAATGTGTTCTTTATTTTGCCAAAAAAAAAAAAAAGTCAAGATGGCTTTCTTCCAAAGGGGGTGGGGTAGAGGGTGAAATGTTAATCCCTGTTTATGTCATGAAACGCCTAATTTTGTTGTGAATATACACTACACACCCACACACACATGCACATACACATACCCATTTTGGTCCCAGTCCCACAGAGGAGATATGGCTAAGCAGTTATACACAGAGACTTGGAAGACAGTGGAAAGCACCCACTGAGTTTGGTGAGGATTGCCCGGAGGACACCTCAGCAGTTCGTCTCCTACTGCCCATGTAGAATTGGTCGTTCCATGACTCTGGTGTCTAGCAGGAGCAATACGATTTCTTTCACCTTTAGCTCATGCATCAGCTGGCTCACAAACTGAGGTTTGATATTGTGGCCCAAGTCTTCTGCCATGAGCACAGATGCACACTTTGTAGAAACTTCTATGTTCACATTAGGGGAAAGGTCAGTGTGCACATGGACATCCACGGCATATGGAAATACAGCACTTGCTGTGCTAGAGGAAACTATGTCACTCTTTGTATTATTAAATAAAACTCACTAGCCCTAAAATGAGAGCTCAGAAACAAGAGAAGCACAGGTTGCAATATTCAATGCTCCGTAGCATATCAAGGAATGCAAGTATGTCCCTAACCTGGGAATGATAAATCACAGCCAAATGTATGTCTTGAGAGAAGCTTTTCATTTTGCAGAGACATACGACTCATGCCAGAAAGTGCCATAGTCCAGTTCTCACTGTTCATTATTTATTTCCATTTGGTTCTTTTCTTCTCCAACACTGAGATCTTGAAAAAAATCCCAGGAAAGGCATTAAAAAGCATGTTGTGTTTTTGCGAATATGTTACTGTCTTATTCTAAATATACCCAGCTTATTTGGTGAATATTTGATAATTAAAACCCCTTATCTTAAATACTGACCGTTTAAAAAGTCATCCAGATTTGCCATCTAACCATTAGATTATGGAACCCTGAAAAAACGACACGGCTCCAACGATTTTTCCTGCTGAGCACAGAGCTTTGCAGTTCCTTTCTGATGGAGTTGCAACTCAAATAAAATCACACAGAGGCACAACACCCTATGTCATTCTGCTGGAAAAGGTTAACATGTTTTCATTGTTTGTACAGAGTGAATCGGATTCAAGTACTGTTGTTACTGACAAACACAGGGACAGGCAAGTAGGATGATTTTGATTCGTAAATTATAGTCATATTAGGACATTAGAGAGTATTTGGTAAGTAGGGCAATGTTTATATATTGTAAATTCATTCTAATATTTGGAAGTATCTCAATTCAAAACAGAAGATATAGTTGAAGGGTTAAAAACAATAAGCAATGGGTGAGCAGCAGCCTGACAATTCCAAGCAAAAGGATAGGAAAAGAGTAGAAACGGCATTCATCTGTAGGTGTTTCTTCTGGGGAATTATCTCTAGTCATCGCCTAGTCATGAGACAAGTTTTTGCCATAATTACAAATCCAGGCCACTGTGGCTGGGCATAGTCCAGGGAGAAGGGCACTGGAAACAGTGGTTAAAAGATAAGGAAAAAAAAAAGTGATGAAAGACAAAAAGAAGGAGATTTGTTCATAAAAAATATTGGGGAAATGGCTCCTTCAGGATCAGGAAAAAACAGCTCTGGAAACATAAATTATGTGCCAGTTCCCATGTTATCAGAATCAGAGTGCCTAAAATGTATTTTTATTACAGGAAAATCTGACTAAATACACAGACACTGACACAATTCCCCAGTGTAAAATCCCTAAAGCCTGATTTCTGGCAGGAAACCTACTTGGAGCTGAGGACCTGTCTGGTTCTGCATCAACTATTTGTCTCCTCTGTGCCATCCTGGGGAGGAAGCCCCCTGTCTCCGTGTACCCCCTCTCTCCCGTGAAGACAGTACCTTCTTGGTTGTCCAGTTTTCTCTCTTCTTACTTGCTTTTGAAGGAGAAGTGTCATATTCTCCAGACACCAGTACCAGGGTGTATCAGGTTAGCCCATGCTACCCATCTCACAGGGTGCTCAGACATATAGCTCAGCTCTACCCATGGCCTCCACCCAGCTCCGAGGGATCTCAGGCACCCCTGGTGCAGCAAGGAGACAATAAGATATTGCCCCAGGTGTCCATGCCAGCTGCTGGGAGATGGTGCCATGCTCCTCTGCCACCCATCGCCTGCTCGCAGGCTCCACAGAGTTACAGTGAGGTGGGAGAGTGGCTCTTCTGAAGATCTGCCCATTCACCCCACCACTGCTCACCATCTCCATCACTGATTTCCCTAACCACTCCCATTCCTGCTCCTCTGCTGTTACTTCCCACCTTGCAGGCTCCCATTTCTCTAATATATACCCTTGCATGCCCTGCCTTCACCCTGTCCCACCTTCCCCTATCCACCAGGAGCCTAGGGCCCTTCTCAACAGAGAGCCTGTCGAATCCAGCAGCTCTCTTGTCCTAGTGCTCACTCTTGGCAGCTCAGAGCACTACCTGGTGCTCCGGGCCCCACCTCAGACTCCCACTCACCCAGCTGCCTTATTTCCCTTGTCCCCTGTCTGTCCCAGTCACCTGTGTGTTCCTTCCAATGTCTGGGGAACACAGGAAACCACACACAGAAGCACCAGAAATCCAGCAGCCTGAGATGAAAGAAATGATGGTCTCCACTCCTGAAATCCTAAAACAATGAAAAAAAAAAGAAAAACAACCAAACCCAAACCCCAGCACCCCATCCCTGAACAATAATGGCTAACGGACGTTTTTTACCAGCAGCCAGGGCACACTTGCTGGCTGCTTTAGGCTGTTTCCCATTTCCAAGAAGCCTAACCTGATGCCCTGGCCATCAGTGCAGAATGGCAAGCAGAATGGGAATTTAGCTGGGGTGGAATAGGGACTGGCAGCAGTTGTATCAAACAACAGACTGTTGCAGTGGAGTGAGTAAATACTACGTGCAGATTGATAGACCAGGGAATTAGCTGGGTTAGACGGTGCCAAGGTCATGCACCCTGGATGCAGAGGAGTCCTGGTCTTCCACCCTGTCAGGATTCCCTGGTGATGGACTATCTTCTTTCCATGCCCTTGGCCACTCATTTCAGATGCTGAGTCAGTTAAATGGTTTGTCATAAAGTGGTCTTTGTTCTGTACCGGATTATGACAAGATATGTCACAGCAAAGGTCAGCAAGCATGAAGAACATCCACAAAACCTGTGTGAGGAGTCTCTCCCAGTAATAATGATTCCTGGACAAATCAGTCCAAGAGGTGCTGCAACAATACAATACGATTTCTTAGATTTTCCCTATCATTAACAGTAATTCAACTAATAATCTGACATTTATCTTCTGTTCTGCCTGCTGTGTTTGGGACTATTGCTACTCCGTTACTGTATGTGAGCTGCAACAGCTGCTGTTGGTTCTTATTTATTCTTCCTGGCTCCATCCTTGTCAAGGTGTAAGAATAAGAGTTTCAGCTTGGTTTGTAGTCTTCCTTCTATTTATTGCTTTGCCAAGACAGGAATAATTTTTGAGAGATGAAGCCGGGTCTCTTTCCCTTTTCTTTTTATACTCCTTTGCTTGTGTCTTATCCCTCAAGTATCTTCCATAAATGGTCTCGTTGGCATAAACTACTCATATTCCTCTGAAAAACTGCTCTCCCACCAAGCCAGTTTTAGCCAAAAGCTTAGAGTTTTGTCTTCTCTTTCACAGAATGGCTTGCATAGCATGAAGAGACATCCCTGCTTAAATATTTCTCTTTTCTTTTAAGTTTCTTTCTCTCACTAAGCACAATAGCAGCATCAATGTCAATGGTACAAAATAGTCACTAATCCCTTGGAGACAATTCCAGAGTTGAGAAAGTTAACCTTTATAAAATGCCTGATTTGAGAGAGAATCTCAGTCATACATAGGCTACAAACTCAGCACCTAAAAAGAGAAACTTGATTTACCCTGTAGTATAAAACACAGTTAACTTGAGATTTTCTTGAGAGACATATTGCTTAAAAGGTAGTGAAACAAATGGTAAGCTCATCTGAAAAACAAGTATTTTCAAACTTGAGGTTGCTAGCTAAAGGTATTCATAGATTTGGTCACTGATTTCTTTAAAATCTGGCATACCTGGAATTAGGATGAGATGCATTCTACTTTGGTTTTGACTTGTTCTTATCTCTAAGGTAATTTTATTTAAAAAAATACTATGCCATATAAATATACTTGTCCTCCAGCTATAGAGCCCAGCAAACCAGCATTTGAGTTCTCTTTCTTATACACTTCTATATTAACAATATTATGCAAGAAGCATAGGGACTGCCGGCTATTGTGATTGTGGTTGCTGACATATTTCATGGGAAAATCCTATTTTCTTATACCACTCCAGATAATTACAGGGCTGAATTATTTTTTGAAAATTTCTGATGACTTTGTAAAGCTATAGATGCTGTTGAAGCTAGGAATTTATGTATATTTGCATATGTGCACATATTTGTGTACATTTTGTGATTATCCTTAGTCTTCCTTTTTTTTTTTTCTTTTTTTTTTTTTTTAAGTTCCGTTATCCCTCTGCTTTTGAGCTGCACTAGGATTTTGGTAGAGGAAGGTGTCTTGGTGTTAGGAATGTGCTTTTTCCTGTTTTTATAGGAACTGGGGTTAATGGCTGTGGATGAAGGGAGGGAAGCTGAATGGATTTTTGAGTCAGGGCCTGGCCAAGCAAGGAAACTGGAGCTATGAGTCAGATGGGAGGAGACTGGGGCTGGCTGGGCTCAGAAACTGGGTTAGGAACTGTCGGAGAGAGAAGGCAGGATCACAAGGAACTCTCGACTGCACGGCACATCCATGTTGTCAGAGCTGGGGAGGGCTTGGGGGTGTTCCTGACAAGGACCAAGCACTGGTATACAAGAGAATTACCTTTTCTGACCGTACACCTTGACATGGCCTCTAACCGCATGATTTTCTACTGTTTTCTTCACCAAGCACCTACCTCATTCACCATGCAGAGTGGATGTTATTCATCGGCTTCATTCTCATTATTCAGTGTAATGGCCCTACATCCTATTTACTGCTCACTATTCAAACCCTGTTCCAAAGATAGAATAATTAATTTCCTCATGGGCTGTTCCTCATGGGCACTCATCATTACAGTACTTCATAAATAGTAATTCATTCATTTTCACAACACTCATGTGAGAGGTAGGTTGGTGCTATTCCCATTTTTCAAAAGGGGAACTGAGGCAACCAGACTTTAACTAAGGCCAGCATTTACACTAATTATAGATGTCCAAGCTACATCTCCACACCCTGGTTTGTCAGAGTGCTTGGTATTACATAGCCATGTGTACCATCAGCGCACAGCTCAGTTGCAGTCATGAGCAACAGGCACTTGGGAAGGCAGACTGCTGCTGAAGTGTCAAGTCAGATGCTCTCAAAACATAGCTAGTGACCACGTATGGACAGCCTGCCTTTCCCCACAGCACTGCAGATGAGGAAATGGCAAGGACAGACCCTTCTGTGTAGGACAACATTCAGCTAGGAGGCCCTCCTTTCTCTTCCTGCACATTTCTTCCTATTGCTCTAACACATCATGTGTTGGTCCTTCTCTACTACATCTCCTAACTGATTCTCAGGTGAGTTCATCCATATCACACTGAAGACAGACAACACGAGGAGGGCAAATTGGAACTTCATAAGCTATTTTGTTTATGTATTTTTAAATTAGGACTTCATAAGCTAATTTATTTTTTCCTATAATTTGAATGCCCTATAGTGTGATATCAACCCTGTTAAATTTTGTGTGTGTATACTATCCTATATCTTTCTTTAAAAAGGCAATCTAAATATCCCACAGAAGTCCCATCGTGATGGGTCAGAAGTGGGACTGACTGAGCTTGGGCACTTGAGCTAGGAGAACACATGTTAATGCTACTCTGTATGCACACCAGTGCTTCAGGAAAATAAGGCACTCGCTTTGTGGGTGGTTTTGCAGGTGTATGAGGGATGACACCAGATGCTTGGGGTTCATCCAAGGTCCTGGAGATGAGCAGTCAGTGGCCTGTTCTCTCCTCTTCTAGCCCGAACCCTTTAATCTTCATTCCACCAACTTCTTGACCCTGAGTTGGCCAGTCCCATGACTATGAATCGCAGTACTCCCTCCTAGGTCCACCAGGCACTTTAAGTCTTTCTCACTGTGTCTCTAATTCTAACCTTGTTTTCTGCCCACTGCAGTCCCAGCTGCTGTTTCTCACCCCCTTGTTCCTCACCCTGGTTTTGGACTTCCTCCCATCCCACAACACAGTAAGTCATAAAGCTTCTCTCCCTGGTCCTTTTCCCAAGTTCCCCATCCTGCCTCATATGTGCTTCTTGCCAAGTATGACAGTCTTTCTTCCGCGCTCTTAAATTTGCTGACATCTAATCTCAGGTTTCTGCCTCCATTTTCCTGCAGTCCAGCATCCCATGGGCTGCCCAGGAAAGTGGTGCAGTCCCTATTCCTGGTGTCATTTAAGAGACGTGTGGACGTGGCACTAAGGGTCATGGTTTAGAGGTAGGTTTAAGGGTAGGTCAGGTTGATGGTTGGACTTGATGATCTTTTGCAACCTGGATGATTCTACGATTCTGTTGTATGATTCTGTTGCCTGCTTGGTACAGGCAGAATCTTTGAAGGATGTCAGTGCCAAATTCCTGAGAAGTATCTGCTGAACTTGAGCAAAAGCTTAGGATTTGGCCAAATATGGTCTATTTTCAAATTCATGACATCAGGTTAGGTCCTCTTCTATGCCCAAAGTAATATCTGTACTCCAAGGGATGGATATATTAGAGTTAATCTATTAAACAGTTGCAAAGACCTTTTTCTGATGTGGGCAAAGTAATATATTTTCTATAATCTTGTTCTTGGAAATCACTGAACTATTTTTGCTAAGATTTTAAAACAACAAATAAATCCAAGCAAGGCAGATATCCAGCATTGAGAGTTTTAGTTGAACACTTAAAGTCTGGCACAGTTATATGCAACTGAAAAAAGGGTTTTATAATGGGAAGTGTCAAGCATTAAGTATAGGTGGCACTTCCAACTCCGCCTATAATATAGATCGGATTAGATACCTGGTTCTGTTCCCAGGGTATTCTGGGTTAAAACAACTAATTTACAGTGGACTAGGAAGAAGTTCATATTTTTCTCAGGTTAAAACATTTGTATGGCATTATTGTTATTAAAAGAAAAAAAAAATTCATGTCATTTATCTAGAAGATTTATTAATTTACTGGAATTGGCGAGGAATGCATAATTTGCTGACAATATGGAATGGATGATTATGGCAACCAATTTTATGAGAGTCATATAAAAGAGAGGCTTAATAATAAAATGTTAACAATTATAATTTAAAAAATGAGTCAGCTACAGAGAAAATAAGACAAAGGCAAAAAGAAAAAAGAAAAACCTTTCAGAGAAAAATGTTTTATTTCCATTTATTTCCAATGCTTTGCAGATGTGTGTGGGGCAAGTAGGAGGCTAATATATCTCACTTTAGCAGTACTAATTGTTTGCATTATCACAATAATCAAATGCAACCATATTAATCTCTGTGGTTATTAACTTGATTTTTACACATTAAGATTTAGATTTAATCCCCTGGGACCATCTATTAATGCTTTTAAAGTTGAAGGGTTTCAACAGTTTTAAGTTTTTTTTCCTCTCTTTTAGCTGCAGGCAGTAAAATTTGAACGTGTGTGGAGTTTTGTATTTTGCATTCCTGTGGGATTTTCAGAGACACTGCTGTCAAGGACCATGAATCATGTTAATACATAGCAACCTCTACAGCTATTAAAATGTCTGCAATAATGTGATTATTTTAAAACGGAAAAACTAATATCATATGTATTACTTAAAGATCAACCTTTTTTTTAAGTCATTGGAAAGGACTGCTTTTGTGAGGGGGGAATGGAAACGTTAGTGGTAGTCACTAAAATGCAAAATATCTAATCTGCTGAGAAGAGAAACTTCAGTTCCTTTTAAGAAACACATCCTCACTGAGCTTACAGTCAATGAAGCATAAAAATGGCAAAAAAAAATAAAAATGAAGATCGATAAGCATAGAAAGCTATTTTGTTTTTGTTTAGCCAAATTGTAACTGCTCTGACCTGCTGGAACAGTATCCAGTTTCATGCTTTCATGGTTACTGAGTGATGACACCCAAGCAGAAAACTGGGCATGGAGGTGTTTTTATGAGACCTCAGTGCAGAAAGTAGTGCTAGGATTGAATAATGACATGAACTGGTTAAAAAATCATTTTTTGAGGTAGATTTGCCAGATGCATCATTTACAACTTATATAAACAAGAAAATATAGTGGAGTGACCCCATGAAAGGAAATAAGAAAGTGTCTTCGAGTGTATTACAGCTCTAGTCTTTAAATATTAACTCCAAAGACAGAAACAGTGAAATGCTGTTTTCAACAAGAAAGAATACAGTTCCTCAGATCATGTATTTTGATTGTAGCTGTGCATATCTGTGTTGCCTTGTCCTCGGCAAACTGTCCCTTGGCTGTCTGTTTTGCTGGGCAGCCTTCAACCAGCCACCTCTTGACTCCATCTGTCCAAGAGAGAAGCATGGGAATATCTACAGTCTTTCCATTTTTCTGTGTATGTGTTCCTGAACGTGGCCTTCTCCTCTAAGTACTGTAGCATCTCAGGTTGTTTGAGAGTTTAGAGGTCTGTGCCTCATCCTAACATCATAAGGGGAAAAAGGCCACGTCCCAAATAACAGCTGAAAGACACTGTGGGCAGGATGTGCCTGCGGAATTGCTTTTCCCCTTGTCCACAACCTATAACATAACTCAGAAAGTTATTACACAAATTAGTTTTACAATTCATTGTATTCTCTGGGTCTGGATCACCTCCTGAGAACCTGAGCTCTACTGGGAGCAGGTGAAAAGGCTGCTGCTTAACCGATGCAATGTTCACATCTAATCACGTTCGTAGATATCAATTTAGCTAGTGCCGAGTGGTTGAGCTGTATTTTTTTACTGTCCAAAATACGATGCTCTGGTTTTTCAGTACACAAGTGGCCAACTACAATATGGTGTGTTGTACTGGGTGCTCAGAAGGTCTCTGTCATGAAAGGAAGGGCTCTCATGCCCTTGTTGAAGGTCGGGTGGGTGCCTCAGACAAGCATTTTAGCAAGCCGGTTACTGGCACCACACCAAATAATTTTAGAATATGGAATATAGGCACTCCATTAGCATTGTTTTAAATTGCACTTTCTGTTTTGTAAAATCAAAAAGGAAATTTCATGGGGAAAAGAAGTCTCGCATTCATGCAACATTAATGTTTAGGGAATAATGTGGTGTTTTGCCATGTTAAAAGAATTATTACAAACCCTTCATTGAGAAGCTCTAGAGATCTCATACTTTGGAAAAGAGACTTGATAATTAGATGTGCAGGAGAGGGAGGGAGATGTATGTGGAGGGTGTCACTTTTGGTGACAGCAGTGAGCCTTTTTGTGTTTCTGTGAAAAAAGAGCCCGATCTGGCCAAACTAGAAGCCTTTGAAAAATGTGAGGAGAGGATAGCTGCAGGTCAGCGTGGTACAAGTAACTGGAGCTCGGAGCCGAGCGGTTCACTCCTGGCCTCCGTGCAGGAGAGAATACAACAAGCTCTTGTGCATGCAGACAAAAGTGCTTGGAGAAGGCAAATTAAATGTGCACATGCAACTTCCAGCAAGTGTATATTTTACCTGCATGGCTCTTTTTCACATTATCTGAGCACCCTGAACACCAATAATAAAACCCATCGGTACAATATAGGCTCACATCTCCCAGACCTCCAAGCAGAGGCAACCTGTGCTGCGCCAAGCTGAGTACGCCGAGCACAAGAGGCTGCCCCCAGCGCTGCACCTCATGGTGGGAACAGGGCTGGGGACCCCCAGCAGGGGAGTGGGCAGCCTCTCCGGCACCCCCTGCTCTCGGCCGGCCAGCCCGAGCCCGGGAACAATGGCGTAGAGCTGCCGAGGCACCAGGGTGAGAGGTCATGGCATCCCACCGATCCGCCAGATCTGGGGGCAGATCCCACGGCCTCTCCTGCCCTGAGCCAAAAGCAGGTCTTCTCTTGCCCTCCCTCCCCCCTTGCAACCCTGGCAAGGGGAGCCTGGGAGGGATTTCTTCCCCAAAACTCACCTTTCAGCCTTTTTTTTTTTTTCCTTTCTTTTTTTTTTTTTTCCACATAAAAAGGGACAAGACCGTATGGAAAATTAACTAGGCTGGTTTACGGGTCACGTGTGGGAGAGACTGTGAGCGTTTGTGCACGGGTCATTGTTGGATTTCACAGCAGATGCTTTTATCCCTGGAACTGAAGCTGCCACGTATTTCGAGATACCTGCTTATTTTGTAAAGCTGGAGGTCTGGGCAGAGGAACTGGGGGAGTCTCAGCTCCACTGAAATACCTTGGGCTTGGAGAGCTGAACCGAGCGACAGACTGAGAAAAAAAAAAAAAAAAAAAAGCAGAAAACATAAACATGTAAATGTGACATCTGTGATTCCACTTTACCCAGCGTTTTACATGTGTGAAAATAGCTCATTGTCTTGCAAAAGTGAGAACTTTGGGGTTGAAACCGATGACAGAAATGAAGGTGACTTAAAAGGAAAAACCCAGCTTTAGAAATGAATTTAAAAGGAAAAAAGAAAAAAAGAAAAAAAAAAAAGGTTATGCCAACATTTTCCTGAATGATAGCAGAGATGTATGCTAAAGAATAGGTGTTGACAGAAAAGAAACACAACCCTTTAATAAAAGAAGTGGGCAGGCAGACATATGAACTGCTGAAATTTCAGCATTTCAGAGTCCTGTGGGTAGAGAACACTAGAACACAGAAAAAAAAAAAAAAAAAAGTAGAAAAGATCTTAGGAAATAGTCACCTCCTAAAATTTTTGATCATTTCAGATGCTGTTTCACTTGAGAAAAGAAACAATTCATATATATATGAATTACAAAGGAAAAAGAAGACAGGGGAAAAAAATAGAAGAAAAAGACACATTAATGCTTTAGTTAGACTTCCCTTTCAGATATCCTCTGCACTGTGTCATAATAAATCTTGCATCTAGCTTCTCAGCTGAGGTCTCTGCTGCAACATTCTTCGGTCGCTTTGTTTCAGAGCAGTGTTTGCACTGAATTTGAGGAGTTCTCTAAGCAGCTGCAACAACAGTGTAATATTTCCTCACTATTTCCTAGCCAAGCATGATCAGAAACACACTTTTGGGGAGGAGATTCTGGGGGAGCATTGCTTTGGGTCGTGGTGACTCCCAGAGTCTGACAGCCTCTTGACAGTTACTAATATCAGCAGAGCGAATGTGTGTAGCCTACTTGCAAGGTTTGTGATGTGTTTTTGATTTCCTGCCTCAGAAATGCACTTTGGCTAGAAAGCAAGTGAGGCACACGATGCTCTTTCTTGCCATACACATATCAGGAAATCGTTACCTATGTGCCCGATTTACATTATGCAACGGGCTGCTAACATTCAGGAAGAGATTCTTGCTTCTTGGCTATTCAATTGTGTGAACATGAGTAAAAATGATCATTTGTAAGGAATGTGACTTCAGTGTGATTGTGACTTCACTGATTCTGTCCTCATCTAAGCTTTGCAAAGGGTGCTAATTCCCACTAACTATGCTGTATTTGTCTTTCGCTTAGCTACTTCTTTCAATGCCTTTATTCTCCAGAGGTCATGCCATTGTCTTCTGAAATCTTGAAAGATCTTGCTTACATGTGAAAAGTGGATTTTTGTAGGATGCACAATTTCAGAAATTAAAGTTATTCAGGGCATCTTCTTCCAGAGCAGCAAAGTAGTTGTGATCATTTCTGTTTATTTTTCTTTTTCAATTTCATATACATAAAAACAAAGAGACTACATCAAATTACAAAAAAAAAAAAAAAAAAAAAAGTATTGATCTATGTTCATTCAGAGGGCTGAGATTCGAGACATTTTAATAGATAACCCAATATTCTCACTGCCCTTTGCAATGCAACCTTTAAGTTGTTGGTCTTATTTCCATGTCAGAATTCTCTTCTTAATATGCTTTTTTTTTTTTCTTTTATTTTTTTCTCCTGAAAATTTTCTTACCAGTGACAAAAGATTTTAAAATAGTTTTCAGAATATTTTCCTGGAATACAAATTCTTAAGATGAAGTTGTTGATTCTGCAGGAGGGTGCAGACTTCGCCTGGAGTCTCCGAGTAGACAAGGGGCATTGCACAGCCACAGGCATCCAGCTGCCTGCCAGTCCTTGCTGACTGGGGCTTCTATCAAAAGCAAATATGAATTCACATTTATGTTGATCGATAGTTTTATTTCTGTAGCAAGTGAGGAAGAAAAAGAGGTCACATTTCAATGTAAATATGAGTGTTTCTGCATGATGTCCTGTGGTACAAAATGATGGCAGGTAGTTTCCCCCATTTATTTTTGGACTTGACCATGACAAGATACTTGTTTCCATCAAAATTGGTAGAACTGTTTATCTGAATATGACTTGAAAAATGCTGTAGAATGCCTTCCAAATGCTTTATGGAAGATTGTATTCATTAAATACATGTGTGTATATATATATATATATATATATATATATATATATATATACACATACACCAATCCTCCTACTTGGTGTAATGCTCACTCTCTGGCTTCTCTAGGACGGAGCAGAATTGGCTTGCAATAGAAACTGGGAAGCACACCCTCAGGTAGTCTCCTTGAAACAAAAAGATATTTTGAAACATATTGTTGATTCTGGCATCCTGATGTGTTTTAAGTTACAGAAAGCCACTAAAATAAATTGAAATTAACTAATTAATTAGTTAATTTCAGTCCCAAAGAGAAATATATAGTGGATACCTATCACTGACCAACTTTTAAATGTACAAACACCACTTCCAGATTTCTCCCTGTTAAAAGACATCTAAACAAGTGATTCCTCTTTTTAACATCCCAAGCCCCTAGAATATGGTCTTTATGGATACACTTCAGAGTTCAGCTAAAAGATCATATTGCTTTAAAATGGGCATACTAAAACGAAGCATGCCTGGAGGAGAATTTGTAAGCACAATTATGTTTGCCATAGAGTTGCTAGGTCAGTGGGCGGTATACGATGCACCCATCTTTCTAGGAGCAGTAGGATTTCCTGCTGTTTTTTTCAGTAGTGACCTAGAAGGAGGTTAATGATTCCAAAGAATGACTTTTCCCTTAGGGAAAATTTAATCTTCTGACCTTTTTCTCTATCTGTCCATTCCTTTTAAGTCACAGACCCCCTTCATTTAGCTTACATCAAGCTGTTTTATTTTCTTCAAAAACATGGTTGAAGTGATTGCTTTTGCTTTCATTTAACCCTTGAATTAGATGCATTTCCAAACTAAATTATTACCCAGAATATGGGATTGCTTGTAAGCATTTCCTTCAGATTTCTATATTTGTCTTAAATGTGATTGTCAACCCCCAGAATCACTTTGACAACTGACTAACTTCAAAAATGCATGCCTTTAATGTACTCTTGCAATCATCTCCGAGAGTTGCTTTAGAAAAAGAACATGACAGGAATAAAACAGTTATTGGGTTTTTTTTTTCCTGAGTTCTATCAAAATGCTGATGGAACCAGAGTACTACGCGAAAGAAATTTTATTTAAAATATATTCATCAAGACCATTGCACTGTTTTTTTTTTTGGATTAAATTTGAGCTGATAAAAAAAATATCAGCATCGCACAGTCAAACTGTTGGAGTGTTTGTTTTGTTTGAACTGTGCAGACACTATTGAATCAAATTTGTTGTCAGAATACTATAAAACAAAATTGCAATTACTTTATTATTCTCAGAGGTGTTGACTCTCGGGTGCAAGGAGCTCTGGAGGGTAACTGGAAACAGAAACTGCCTTGTGCTCGGAGCTGTCAACTTCCTTTTACTCCACAGCAGACATTGTTTTTGTCCGTTCTGTACTACACACGGTTATTGCCAACATAATAATTCATGAATATTCCTTTATTTTTGGAATTATAATTAACGCTTGATTTTGACACTCTGACAAACTCATGTGGCTCGGCGGCAGGGACATCCAGGCCTGGGAACAAAGGAATCGCCATGCTGGAGCAGGCCGGTGGCCCATCCAGCCGGGGAGCTTTGGGCCTCCCAGCCCGGCCGGTGCCTGAGGCGGCGGGGAAGGCATCGCCCTCCCAGCACACCTAATTGCAGCACTGGACCACAGAGGGAAATTTCTTTTCGACCCCAGCTGGTGATCAGCTTATGCCCTGAAGTATGAGGATTGATAGCCCTTATAATTTTTATTCTTGCTAGTGTGGCTGCAGATGCTGTACTTAATCAAATAAACGTCTAATACTTTGGCAAAGCTAAGTAAGGGCTAAATACTCCCCTCTCTCGGGAGAAATCCTGAGGAAGGAAAAAGTGCTGAGAAATTCCATGAGGAGAATCGCATCGAGTTCCCACTGCTCTCTCCCCTCTCAGGGGATTACCGTCGGCATGCTTGTGGATCGGTGGGCAGGGCTGGAAGGGACATTGAGCAGCACGCAGCGCAAGCTGCTGTCTCCCCCTCCATGGGGGACCAGGCTCCTCTTCCCTCCTTCTGCCCCATAGCCCTGTCCAGGAGTGGAAGTCTGACACACTAACACTGAAAAGTGGGAGCTGGGGAGACCTACAGCAGCACTTGTTTGGATTTGTCTGAAAATGCAATGATTTTAGAGAGGGAAGCGTGCTGTATAGGATAGCTGTTTCTTGGGTCTTTCTCTGCAAGCCGGGATGCTCTTTCTCCAAACTTGCATACCGCTGGCTACATGGTCTTTATGCCAAGGGCCAGCTGAAGGCTCTAAGGGAACTGGAGGGCATGACAAAGAGTTACTCTTACCCCTTTCATTAGCTTCTGTTTTTCTTTTCTAATCCTTTATTCCCTCCTTTTTTTTTTCGTACTAAAGAGTAGCATTGCCCCCAAAGCTGTTTTCCTCAATCTTCTGTAGCTGCAATAAATTTCACAATTCAGCTATATCTTCTAATAATATAAAAAAGTGCATCTCCATATATTCATTTAAATGTGCCTCTCACTCATTTTTTTAGTGAAACGAAACAGAATAGACAGGAACATCCAAGCTCTTCTGCATCAACTGAAATTTTATACGGTCCTAAAACTCTTCATCCTCTTCATGCTTCTAAATTAAATGAATTCTTCTTTTAAATCTACCTTCTAACTCAGTCCCATCTCCTGTTTCGTTAATCATGTTTACTGCATTTCTCTGAGTGTTTTCTTGCTATGTCTCGTCTATAATGCAATGACAAAAATATGACGGAATGTCCAGAAATACAGCTTTTACTCATGAAATCACATAGTAATATTTTATGTTTAACCATCTTTTTTGTTCTTAATGTATCTGAGTGTCTTGCTTTTGTATGTTTTCTAAGCTACTGCAATATGCTGGCTAGCGTTTTTCTGTGAAGGATGCTTACAATTTCCCCTGCTAATTAATTGCCATCAGTTCTTGAAAATATTTTCCAGCATGCACTCCTTGGCACTAGTCTGTTTAAGTCTACCTGCTATCATGTTGTCGTGTTATCTTAGTTCACTGGCTTACTCTAGAATTTCTTTAAGCTTTGCCTAAATTCAGCTAACTGAAGAAATGGCCAAGTGCTGTCATGAATTTTCCTCTTTAGATCAACGGGCACCGGGTCTAAACACCAGAAAGCAAGCTGTGGCTAGTGCAGTGAAAACAAATTTTACCATTTTCACTTCTGAAGCTTTTTTAAAGAGAGTTAATGACCACATTGAACAAGACCATCCTCATTGCCACTATCAATCCCAGGGGCATTTCTCCCTGCTCCCACTGACCAGGGATCTTTCTGCAGTACCTGCAGGAGGGGATGCTGTCTAGAGAGCTCACCACAGCTCTGGAACCTGGCCACTCACAATCCAAAATCCTGGTTCTGCCACAGCTGTGCTTTACTATTCTAGGTAAGTTCCTCAACCTCTGATATAACCAGCTTGTAAAGAAGTAGTGGTCATCTGTTAGCCTTTATAAAATGCTTTTGATGGGCAAAATTCTAGGGGTTCTGATGTTTAAGGTTTTTTGGTTTTCCATTCTAAGGGTTCTGATGTTTTTGGTTTGTTTTGGGTTTTTGGTTTTCCATTCTCTATCCAGTTTTTCAGCATAACTGGATTCTAATTCTGGAGCTGCTGTGTTGGTTTTTTTTTTGTTGTTTGTTTGTTTGTTTGTTTCTTGCGAGAGACCTTACCACACGCTTTTGGAAACACTAAATTAATTGTGTCTTCTGGTTCTACTTTATCGTCTGGTTAATTAACTCTTTCCTGTAGTTCTAAGAGGGCTGAGAGGATTTAGGTAGGAGCACTGCAGCTTTTTCTTGCTATCTGTTTGCCTGGGCATATTATTTTTAATGATTCTCTGAACAGTTTCCTAGTACTGAAGTAAGAGTTTCTGCTTTATAATTCCCAGGATCATCATTAGCACCTTTTTAAGAGATGGGTACAACCTTGGCCATTCTCCAGTCCTCTGGTACGGTAGCTGTTTTTAATGATAAATTACATATTTTTGTTAGCAGCTCACTTGTGCTGGTCTTCGGTTCCGTCAGAACTCTCGGATGAATACCATCTGGTCCGGCTGATTGATTGCAGTTTAATTTCTCGGCTTGTTCCATCACCTTTTCTGATACTCTTATTTCTGATAGTGTCTCACTTTCAACACCTAAAAAGAATAAAGCCTATGTAGTACTCATCTTCTTTGTTAAAGAACACTGGGAAGAAGCTATTTAGCTCTCTTTTTTTTCCCCTTCTTTTTGCATTTTTGATTGTCTAATGCAGCTGATCATAAGGAAAAAGGGATTGACAGCAAATATCTTTTTGTTTGTTTGTTTGTTTGTTTATAAACTCTTTTCTAAAAACAAACTAAAGATGTGTCAGGTATTTGTAAGGGGATGATAGCGTCAGAAGCCCAGAATTGCAGGTTCTTTTATATTTTCTGTTAATTGTGAATCGTACTTCGCAGTAGTGAGTCACTGTGGATTGCTGTGGAAAAGCTGCCAAGGGAAGCATATATAACATTTTTTTGGATTTCAGTGTTGTTTGCTATGGCTCAGTAGAAGAATAAAGATGTACTTGTATTACCTATAGTACTGGAACCTAGAACAGGAAAAGAAATCAGAAGACAAGCTTCCACAATAGAATATCTCACTGACAAACAAGCAAATAGAGAAAAACAAAGCTATTACCATACTTACATGAAAATAGAGCAAGAAAGAAAAATATCATAATCAGTGTCAGTTGGTAGAATATTTCCCAACTCTGCATATTTCTCTATACACCTCCCCACTCTTCCCACATACACATACATAACTCTCCTCTGTCTGCTTTTATTATGCACGGTGCTTTCTGTCTATTTTACACTATAAGCTCTTCAGGCTTGTCTTTTCATATGTCCATGATGTTATATACATGCCAGTCAAACTGTTTAAATAATAATAACTGAGAGTTGTTTTTTTCCCCTTTTTTTTCCTTTTCTTTTTTTGAATTAATTTTCTCTCTTTCACTTTTTTTTTTTTTTTTTTTTTTTTTTTTTTTAACAAATGGTAAGTTAAAATCAAAGGTAATAATTAGTTTGAAACAGCCCTCAGAGGCAGTCCCAGAAAAAGTGACCTTTCGAGCTACAACCTAACCAGCCAACTTTATTGTGTCTTGAGGTCAAGGCTCCTATTTCACATGACTTCAGGGTTTTTACATGCATGCTACCCTGCAGTAAACCACACAGAAAGTTATGATCAAGTAGATTTTGCACTTCAGACATCTACTGGGGAATGGCAACAAGGTTCAATTCAATCTGAGATGAAAGTAATCCAGAACCAGGCTCAGGAATGCAATGGAAAATTCCTAAAAGATAAGAGATGAGATTAAAATGCAACAACAAAAAAACAGCAAAAAAAAAAAAAAAGAAAAACTGTCAAACAAACCAACCAAAAAAAAAAAAAAAACAACAAATCGAAACAACAACAACAAACCAACCAAACAAACAGAAAAACAGCAGAAGACTGGCTAATGCAGAGCAAGAGCATTGGTTTATTTTTGAGTGGGCTGGACCCTACAATTACAACTTTGTCACCGCAGTTTGAAATCTATTAAGGGGATTTATGCTTTGCAGCTGACATTTAAAATTAAGGATTTATTGGACTGAGAATGAATATTTCTTTGCAATTAGTTTTCTGGAGGTCGTGTTTCAAAAACTGTTATTTTTCTGTTTAATCTACTGTGGCAAGATTTTGTGTTGTCTGAACATCTGAAAAATACAAATACAGAAATCATTTTATTCGTTGTAAAGAGACTCCCATCCTGAAACTGCTGGGGAGTTGCATCACATCACATTTTCACTATGTACCTAATATCTCCCACTTGCATATGCTGTTATACTGGGGCAAGCGAAAGTGAGTGACAACTGATCCTACATAAATCACGCACCAATAACAAATGGAGAGTTTTAATTCAAGATTTTTTTTTCTTCTCTTCTATGTGGGCTTTTTAAATCTGCTTTGCTTTTTGGAAATTTATACACATATTTCTGGGTATTGCTGGAAGCCTCTGAACAGCTGCATGTTTTTCCATTCTTGTGTGTTTATAGAGATGGATTAAACTTCACTGCAGCTGAATTTTTGAATTCTTGAACTGAAATTAATTACTGGGAAAACGGAGGGTATTTTTCAAATTAGGAAAATGATTAATTTAAGACAGTTGTGTTCCTTTACCACTGTTCTAAACCAGTCTTCCCCAAAACAAAGAAATGAAGAAGATCTTATAGTCATATATTTACACAGTTCCTGCTTAGCAGTCTTCTGTGTCAGTGCATCCACACGCAGCAGTGGGAACAAAAAGCAGGATCTATATCAGAAGTTGGAGTATGATTTCTTAAAGGATGGCTCTATGGTTAAGCAGCAGACATGCAAAAATCAGATGCCACCAGCATCTGGAAGCCTCAGATTGTCATTCGTGCTGCTCTAACCTTGAAATCTGGCAGAGCCCATGCCCCAAGTCACCTCTGCAAAGGCATTATGGGTCCTGTGCAACTGCAACTTCATTTCACCGAGTCCCAACTTAAACTGCTGCAAGATTCTTCCACAGAGGGAGCGAGAAAGGACAGCTGAGGTGGTCTAAAAACATTTTAAGAGCAGTGAATGCTGCCTGCTCCGGTGGTGTGGCACAGCAGGGTGAGCGGAGGGGAGTCACCAGTGAGGCTGGCTGGGAGAGGACTTGGTACACTGTTGTCTTCAGTGAAACTGAAGGTAACTTCAGGGAAAAAGTGTTTCTCCCTTTGGCCAAGCAGCCAAAGCTCCAAGGAGTCATGCAGCCTGCGAGCAGCTGGCGGGTTTGTGCCTCTCTGCGATGGGGATGGGGCAGGGGCAGAGGCAGAGAGAGGAAAACCAGGCAATGCCAGTGCTCTTGCACTGGGGAAAAACTTTGAGCACAAAAAGTGCGAGAGGAGTGAAAGTGATAGAGATGCGAGCAGAGGAGACACGGGCGAGCAGAAAATGAGAGAGAAGAGGGCCAGCAGCCACCGACTGCTACAAACTTTAGGGACGCAGGCTGCCTTTTCACTCTGGTCCAGAAGTCTGTTTTCATTCATGCAGCAGCATAGGTGTAGATTTTATCAGGACTTTGGGCTGGAGCACCCGCAGCTGTGGATTACAGATGCTTCCTGTCATGTATAAACACAATCATTATGTGCAAGCATGGCACCCACACTGCTACCTAAACAGCCAGCCCTCCGGACTGAAGGGCTTTGTTCTCTCCGGAGTTATTTTTATGGCCGTGAGCAGGACCCTACCCCCGAGTTACCAGCAGCAGCCGTGTTTTTCATGTCAATTAAATGGATTTTGTTACTTGTAAAATGCATGTCCAAACACAACGCTGTTCTTCAATCACAAAGTGTGTTTTCTTAGCGCAGGGTGATACGCAGTGACACTTGTTTGACTGACAGCACCAACGCAAACCGTAGTAAATACCACCTGTAACTTCGAGGCGGGTGAAGCTCAGTT
>NC_049170.1:112297291-112339791 GCF_009769625.2 Cygnus olor | reverse complement strand
TGGCCTTTGTTCAAATATCTTTTTCATTTTCCCCGTGTTATTTTTCTTGAATCGTGTCCATTTTTGAGTGGATTAATAGTATTCCGAAAGCAGCCTGATTGTAAGATTTCTGGAAGGGCTGGTATTGTGATTCATCTGAGAAGTTTAGAAATGCTTCTATAGATGTGGCGTTTAAATTCATTGATAAGGGTCTGGCCATCAGTTGCTACATCTTCATTTTTAGTGAACAAACAAAAGCTGCGAGTAATGTCGCAAGGAGAATTTCAACTGCAGCCCTAATGTGGGATTTATTTAAATTTCTTATTTCTTAAGTATTACTGATTTAGTCAGTACAAAATATAGTTCGATGGTTTAAAAATAAACAGTATTTTAAATAGCTTCTCTGAAAAACTATTCTTCGAATGTATGTTAATGAGCTATTTAAACTCATGAGTGCTGTTTCACATCTAAATAAAATATGGAGTTACACATTACATTTCCAATTTGTCATCTACTTAGCAGCCCTTTCTGGGGGGAAGATATAAGAGATATTTTTGATATGTCTGTCACTTTTGATAACTTAATTTGAAACTTATATCTTAGGGGAATAGCGATACAAGGCAGGTAAATACATTAAAACAAAATGACAATTGAGTTTTTTATATTGAATGCATGAAACTAATGTTCATCTGAAATGGTGGGTGTTCAGAACTTGCTAACGACTAAATTTCTTCTATTTTATTTTTTTGAAAATATTCTTCTGCTGAATTACCCTGGTTTCTGTTTACATTTCTTTTCTTTACTCTCCTATTTCTTCCCCCTTCCTTCCCTCACTGCTCTCTCTTGGTTCATTGCCAACTGTAGTCCGAGTGCCCCCCAACTCTTTCTGAAGATTACATCTCAGAAAAAAGGCATGGCAAGCACTAGATAAGCCCTCTAGAATTTAAAAATAATACAAAGATCTATCCAAGGAAAAATAAGATAGTAATTACTTTCTGTAAAAAGCCACATCTCTTACAAATATACTACAAGGCTGTGGCAAAAATGAGTGAAAAATAGAGTAAATCATTTAACTTTCTGAAAAACTGTAATTTGAATATATGACTTTAGGAAGAGGGAATAAAAGTTCAACTGCCAGGTTCTTTTAGGCAGAAGAAAGATCACTTGCATCAAACTCAGCAGTCCAGACCTATATTTCATTTTATGGATTAATTTACCACATTTCCTTGGCGAGTTTTTGAAGGGGAAAAAAAAAAAAGGAAAAAAGAAAATCTATTAGGTATTATTGGTCTGATCCAAATCACCTAACACATATACACTTGGTGGGGGAAGGAGAAAAGCAGGTGGGGAAAGGTAAGTTAGGGGCAGATACCATTGTCTGAGCCCCAGAAGAGGCACCGTGTAAATACAGGGTGTGGAAGGAGGGTGATGGGTACGGCTCCTTAAACTCACCTCCCTGAGGGGCAGCAGCGTTCCCCAAGTACAGCCGTGCTGGGGACCCCCTGAGATTAGAAAGGGAGGGAGGGAGGAAGAGCAGTTTACTTGGGTCTCGTTTAACTTGGCCATTTGAATGGTAAAACCTTTTCTGTGACTTGGCGTGCTTTGTAGAGATTATGCTTAGGTTAGGGGCCCCCACCCCTTTTGGTTCATGGGGTTTTTAGTTTGGGGAGGGTGTGAGGTTTTTCCTTTACCCTTACTAAGGGCTTTTGATGAGAAACTTTCTGTTTTGCAGCGAGTCAGAGTTAGAAAAACACAGTCACTTGTGAAGAAAAAGAGTTATTCTTTATACAAGCCTGAATGAAAATGTAGCCCTGCTAAAGTTTAAACCCAGGTTTCTCTAAGCTCAAGTCAGGTAATACTCATTATGCTAAAGTCACCCGTGAAAAATCACTGAAACTGTAGGTGTTAGATAAGCCATCCCAAGGAAACTGGAACATCCCCACAGATTTCATAGAAGCACTGATCTTTGAAAGTGATCTTTTTGTTTTTTCTTTTAAAAAATGTTGCTATTATTTCAAAGTATTTTCTTCTTTTGCTCGCTGTAATTTTGTATCCCACATCTGACTGCAGAAATAAAATTACTGAGTGTTAGTTCCTAGAAAGATGAGAAGGAAAAAAAGTATCTGCTCTATTTTGTAAATCTATACTCTGCTTAAAGAAGGCTTGTGTCTCAAAATATTTTGGCGAGCCCGGAGCGTCTCTTAAAGTTGTTCCCTCTCTTTAAGCAAAGCTAGGTACTCTTTCCATCCTGGCTGAATTTACAACTGCGCCTCAATTTATGCAGAGTGCTGGTGGACTGAGTAAATGTGTCTGTGTTTTAATGTGACTTGTTTTCTCATCATAAATTCAAAGCTAAAGGCTGTTTTCCTTACCAGAGGTGCAGGTGGTGTGGTGTAGTATTGAGGAAGGTAGAATAGCGGTGGATTAAAACACAAATCTTAATAGCAACAGTAGTTCGGAGAGAATTTGACATTCAGATCCCCTTCAAACAGTAGCCTTTACATTTCTGTATACCTGCAAATGGTTTGAATGCTTATTCTCAACCCCAACCAGCTTCTAAATTACATGGACTAGACTCTAAAGTCATTAGATTGTCTGCTGATTAGACTACAATCAATCCAGCATAAACAAAAACAGCAATTAGTATTGGCACGATTTCTGTGAACTTGACTTAAAAGTTCCAGTATTACCAGTCCAAAGATTTTTCTGAACGGGTCAGTTTCAGGGGCTCTGTTATTTTGGCATCATCATTTTTGTAGGGAGGGAACAAAAAATTCATAAGATTCCATTTGCCCTGAAAAGCAAAAACATCTGTTTGATGCATGAGTGGGTTGCTGACTTCTATTTGGCCATCCAAAAAAGGGCAAAAATTAAGATTTCGAACATAAAAGAGTACATGAAAAAGCAAATTACAAAGAGGATTTAAGATTAGCATCTTTTTATAATGCAGGCTATTTATAGTCTTCTCTTTTGACATGACGAAGCATGCCCCCGCTCCTTTATATATTTAAAAAAAAAAAAAAAAAGTAACAACAAAAACATCACTAACCTTTAGTAATTTTCATTGACTTTGGCAATGCATAGTGATATTGACTGTCTTGATTAGCTTTAGGATAACAGTAATGCTACCCGGTCATTCTGGGGGCCAGCATGAGCATTATTGACCATCACCGTCTACTTAGGAACAGGTCCTATTAGGAGTGACCATCTAAACAGCTGCCGGTTGTGCTGCTAGTGGAAAAAAAAGTGAAAACTTGTTGCAAAGATCCTATTGAGAGCTTTAGAAATGCCACCTGTTTGGTTCAGTTTGATTTTGTTTTCCCAAGTTGTTGACTTGTGTAACAAGAGAAGCTGTCGGTGCGGAGGCACTTATCTAACGTGTGGGATAACGTTATCCGCCATGATCTGAGATGTCTTGAAAGGCTTTATGTTGCTCCCTAATTCATTCGGTCTAATAGTTCTCATTTCTTTGTTCTGCAACATGTCTTTCAGTATTTAGAAATTCACACATTTTGGAAAAAATAAAAATAAAAATTCCTTTTCTGTGTTTGCAAATGAGGAAAGGATCTAGAAGAATTGTTATCATTTTTATGTAGACCATATCGATTTGTGTGTGTTTTCTTCTTCCTGTGTGAAACACTGAAAATAAGCTAGATGGAGTGTTTTTTTAATTGATTAAAATATTATAAATATTATAAAATATATTATAAATGCTGATACCCTAACAGACCTCTTAGCATCTTTTCCCAGATGTATTTTAAGGTTTCCGTTGGTTCCTGTAGAGCTACTAGAGGTCTAAATCAGTACGATTGAGGGGTAGGATGATGCTCTATTTCACTTAAATCAGAACCATGGCATATATATATGTATGGATGTATATACGTCTTTCTCTGAAGGGACAGCAGACAGATCTGCGAAGAACTGGGCCTCCTTTATTTGGTGCTGTGAAAACATAGATGTCTGTTTTCAAATATATTTTGCAATGCTGTTACTAGAAAAGCATTCCAGTTGCTCAGTCGTTCTCTTTACAGATGTCCGATAGCACAAGGGAAGATTTTAAATACTTCTAAATCATAATGCAACGCTTGGCATAGGATTCTGACAAAAAAAATGAACGTGCGAGAACCGAAAGAGGTAGTGAGGTTTGTTTTTGTCTTAAGTTTAATTTTAGAGAACTTGGGCTCTATTTCACCTCAAGTAGGAGCAATTATGCTAGTTTAGCAATTATTAGAGATGAAAGAAATTCTGTTAGATACAGCTCCCCTAAACTTCAGTAGCTTTAGTTTTAGCCAGGATAATGATCAAGGAATACTTAGCCATGTGCCTAGGGACTACGCTATAGCAAAAAATATAGGGCTGATCTTGGGGGTATCCTTATTACAACATGTTATAATTAACATTTTAATTCAGCCCTCCTGCTTTCCAAAAAATCTGCTTTGTGCTCTTCTGTGCTTTATGTTCTTCTGTAAGACTGCACAAAATCCCCCATATCCAGTGGAAAGGTTTTTAAACCAAGACTGTCGTCCTCCCGTATTTACAATACCAGTTAACACTGTTCACACTTTTTTTTTTAACTTCAGAGTCCTTTAGTTTCAAACACTTTTTTTTTTTTCCTCTGTACTGCATAATTATTGAGGAAAGAATGTAGAAGATTTTTTTTTCCTCCTTTTTTCATGATTTAGTCTAGGTTGTCCATGTTCTTCAAGTATGCTCAGGGCTGAGCATTCTAGAGTGATGCTGTGTATGTTATAACCCAAGTGTTTTTTTGTTTGTTTGTTTGTTTTTTTTTTTTTATCATGGGAGCAAGCCAGAGAGGTGTTTTTGGGGTGTTTCATCTGATACTTTTGCTTTTAAATACATGTACAGTTAGGTACAATGTTTCTCTTTAAGGTTAGAGTTTTTAGTCCTTTAGGCATTTTTTAAAGTCATCTATATATCTGTTGGTATAGTGATCCCTCCACCCTCAATGCCTTGTTTTTAAGGTGGTAGGGGCTTATTATGATCCTTTAAAAGTAAAGGATCTGTAGCCAGCTAGTCTTCTTACAAATTTGGAAATGGTAATGATGAGTTAAACAACCTCTTGGCTGAAGCTGAACATGGTTTTGCCGTAAGGACAGACGGACAGGATGCCGGTAGTGAGGGTATCGGTGTTCTTCCTCTTCCTAAACCCCATTTAGGAGAGCTTATTCACTCATGCAAGGCAATCACCTGGAGCAGGAATTTTGCCCTTCCTATGGAGCAGGAAATGCAAAATATCTCTCCTGGTTTCTCAGACAGACACTCGGTATTTCGCATGAGTGTGGAAAAGCTAAAGCACTTTTAAATCTAAACGTCTTGGTTCACTTTACAATAGATGGCTTTTGCATGCAATCCCTGAAAGTTGGTATGCCCTTACTCTTCCTAGGTTGTGTTTTGCCAGGAAAATATATTTCAGATGATGAATTCCCTGATAATTGATTAGTGGAGCTTGATTTTCTGTTTTTTCGCTTCTTCTGCTGACTATCAAGTTCAGCTCTGTGACTGACTCGTGAGCTTCTTGAAAGGAACTTTAAAACCAAAGCCACGATACCTGCTGTGTCGCTGGACCAGATGATGTGATGGAGTGAGGCAGTGTCCTTGGGAGGACGAGGCTGTGCTTCGACCAACAGAACTTTCTCTGGCACTGAGTTATGATGGCTGTTTTCTTTTCCAGGCAGAGTCAAGTGAATTTCTAACTTTGACAGTGGCAGTAGGAAGGGGGAGGGGGCGGGGAAGTTAATTATTTTCCACCTCCAAAGAATACAATTGCAAGGAAGGAACTTTCTGATTCACTGGTTCCAGGACAACAGGATGTCAAGAGCCATGCCTGATGTAGCATTTTCACTCCAAAGATGGGAGGAGGAACCGGATTGCCGTTGGTCTGCGAGTGCGACTGCTGGGAAGGGGTTGGATTACGTGGTTTAGAAAGGGCTAGAGCATAGGAAAAGGTTCATTTTGCAATTTCTAGTGAATCTGTTGGGTAGAAGATGTTCCAGATACAAACGTAAATCAACGAAGAAAGGTCAGGAAGCTGTAAAGGCTTGGGTGCTGCAGTGCTGGATATTCCAGTGCCTGGCTGCCTCGTGGAATAGTCATTGTGCTCCGGGTGCTTGGATTCTTTGTACAAGCCATTGGCAGGATAGGGGCTTATGAATGTTGTTGAGTAGGAGCTGCCCTAAAGAGACAGCGTGAGATGCTAGGAAAGAAGTGTGCCTCAGCTCCCCCTGTCCTAGGCATGGGTATCTTACTGCAATAGGGTGTCTCGTAGTCTGCAGTCACTGGTCCGAGTTGGCCAGCCACTGTTGGAGGCAGGGAACAGGTCGTTCCTTTTTTTCCAAAGTAGAAGGAACCGAGGGGTTGTGCTACTTTTCCTCTCCCCGTACTGAAGAGAGGGAATCATTTGCTCAGCTGGGATGTGAGAGATGGGATTCTGTTCTGTGCTTTGCCTAGGGGTTCTTGAATCTGGTATCTCACAAGGAGTACATCAGTCATTACACAGCAACGTAGTGCACTATGAGAGTGAGTGGCCCTTTTTATTTTTGTCAGTGGCATTCCCCTCTTCAGAAGTGTAATTGAGTATTTGTTGGACAAGAGGGTGAGAAGGAGTGCTCACACACAAGACCCATATCTCCAGTGGTTTGAGTACCAACAAAGAAAGAGGCCTGGGTCTGTCTGCCAAGTGCCTACCATAGTATTATTGCTGTTGAATTATTTCAGTGAAACTGGAACTGGAGTCCAGGTTTCTCCCTTCCCAGGTGGTGTCCTGACCACAAGGATATCATATTGTGCCAATTCACCTTCTTTCTAGTTCAGTGAATGTCATAGATGAGGTATGGCAGCTCAACAGCAATGAATGAGTGCGCCTCAAGTCTGAGGGCAGGTGCTCTTTTCTAGGAAGAGTACAAATCCTTCTGACAGAGAAGAAAGTTGAGCATCTGCCACCCACATCCTGGCTGAGTGATCTAACCGGTGGGTGTGGGCAAGAGGGGGAAAGGAAGAGGCATCGCAGCCCACACATTTTCTGCTAGTATCTTGTAGCGACTAAGCAAGGGTATGTGAGCTCTCAAGAAAAACCTGTGAGACTGCGTGCAAAGCCAGGGAAGACAGGACAATACTTAATATTTTTCCAGGCAGCTGCAGCGGGGCTTTGGTTTAATTTCAGTCCTGAGCTGCACAGCACTAGGAAAGCCTGGATGATAAAAACCATAGGTACTGCTTCTAAGCTCCGTTGTGGATGTGGACCGGTGTGGTGTTGTAGCTGATGGAAAGTCATCAAGAACAGAGCAGAGAGTTTTAGGGATCAAAACCAGACCACGGTACAAAATAAACGTAGATCTCTTTTAAATCAGGGATAATCTCAATTGAAAGGAGGTGTATTTTGACTTGGATAAATGCGTGTCATTAGGTGGTAGAGCCAAAGCACGAAGCTGTGTTTTACTTTGGCATTAGAATGGTGTCACATGGCCCCAGCTCCTCAAAATAAGTGCCTCACGTTAGGCACATAAATGAATGGCTTGACTTTCAGAGGTCGTGGTCAGCTACAGTAACCTTTACAGCAGGTCCTCATATCCCTTCCTTCAATCTCCCATCTTCAGAGTTGTGTAACATTGGCCTGTCCAATTGTTCTCTCTTATGGAGCTTAGGCTTTTGCAGACAGTTTAATGAATTTCTTGTTTTTGAAGCACAGTTGGAAATACAGGTCTGTAGGAATAGCAGAAATTCGTAGCTGTGTCTCTTTGAGAGAGTAAGAAATCTTAGGTGACACGTAGCTTCAATATACTGAATTTCTCTTAAAGCATTCCTTGAAGTACTGGGTTTGGTAAATGGGCTTAAAGTTTATCTTAGCCCCCTGATTTGTGCCTTTCCTCAAAGGGACTGGACGTCCACAGTCACCTTGTCAAAAATGGAGGTGGAGTGCTCAGTTTGAGACAGGCAGGACAGCTGAAAGTCCGCACCCCAGTACTAAGGATTGCCCCCCAGAGAGCCTCCTTCTTGCTTTGCTAAGTGTCACCACGGTCCTGAATTTGACTCCGAGATCCATAATCATGTTACATTGCACAACAGAATCTTAGGGATGTCTGGAATTTACTTGAGGTTTATAAAAAAACTTTAAGATTCTTTGGAGGAAAGTATTTTGTAAAATGCATTATACCATTATTAGTTTACTTTAAATGACAAAAATATGAGTGTGTGTAGATGTGGCCTAAGCTTGTTACAGGGTACATTTTTGGGGAGGCAGTTAGCAGTCTGAGTGGGGTTAATCAGTTGACTACCTCAGCTGTCTAGAAAAAGATATCCCCCCATCCCCAGCTTTGGGGTTTCTGTAGGATTCTCTCTCTGCTGCAGAAAAGTGTCTTCTGCCTCTTCTGCCCACGATGTTATGTAAACCGGGCGGCTTTAGGCTGTGACGTTTGGGTGCTGTCATCCTCCTGATCAAGGGTTCAAAGAATATCCAAAGGATTTCTTAAGAATAATTTCTTTCCAGTTAAGTCTATTTATTTTATTTTTTTTTATGTTTATGTGCTGCCTAGGAAAATACCTCATTTTAGCAGCAGAAGAATATTTTCCAACCACTGCAATCTAATTGGTAACTCCTAGTTCAGTCTTTCTACAAGGATGACATGGGGGCAGGGGGGTGGGGGGGGAAGCTCAGGGTTGGGATAGGCTATAGAGAGGATTAAGAATACGAATGCTATGAGGGGCTTTGTCTTCTAGAAAAAGCAAATGCAAGAAGAAAAATGCTTTATATAACAGGAATTTTTTAAGACAAATAATCATTTCCAGGTATTAAGAGAATACTGTTACAACGTGGGGGCGGTGGGGGGGGTTGGAAAAGGGGTATGTCACAGCACAACGCAAAACAAATCAGAAATACAAATGTTCATGTGTACGATTAACAGGATTTATGTATGCTTGTGGCTACACACGCAGCTAATTTTCAGCAGAGTTCTGGATTGTAGATATCTGAAGTGTTAATATGCAAAATCACTTCTTCTTCCAGCTCTTCTCTCACTAAACACATCGGGTACATGGGCGTTTGGGAGTCAAAATAGTAACCGAGTTTCTGGGTAGTAGTGATAGATAGGCATTGATATTGAGTGATGCTGTTCAGAAAATAATACTGAGTACTTCTGAACTTTTATGAATGCCAGCTACCCTTAAAGGACATTACAAAATAGCCTGAAATTGTTGCAAACTTGCAGGATTCGTGGCTGGGCGTGAGGGCAGGTGCTGGTGTGTGTCGGCCAGAGGAGTCTAAAGGCTGAGCCTTAACGCACCGGCAGTACCAGGGGAGAGAAGAAAGCAGAGGAAGGTGTAGCCCTAGCAGGTGGTGCATTGGCATGTGAGGCTGTATTTAATGCCACTCTGTAACATCCTTAATTTCAGTTTTGTATCCTGGCTGAACCCTTACGGAGTTGTATTTCCACAGCACGTTACTGCAAAGTGTGAAACGTCTTCAAAAATCCATTGAATTTAATAGAGTTAGAGGATGCTCAGCATCTCCAGTAACAGGCTCCTAAATTTGCCTTCTGCCTGTGTGATTAATCTATCTAATCATACGTAATATCTACCTGTACATGGTGGCAGTATGAATGGCCTCCCGGTTTTTATGTGGCTAGGAGGAGGAGGGAGAAGAAAAGTAGAGAGAGACTTCCAGAAATTACAGTAATTTGTAGGCACACACATTTTATTTCTGTTCTGTCTGGGTAACTCGGTAAATTGTGTATTGATTATGCTAATACAGCTAGTGTCTCTATTACTTGTCTGCAGAAATTATTCAAACATGTAGATAGAAGATGCACTTGGCAAAGTTACCGTCCTAAGAAAAAGGCTCTTTTGCAAGATGGCTTTAAATTGAATTACTAATCATATGCTAATGGCAATTTATGGATTAGGTATTGAATTATAGGAAATACTAAGTGCAAGTTAAAAATACATATTCCAAACTCTGTATCCCCGACAATCTCAGTTGCTATATTAGGTTTATTTTCACATCTTTCAAGGAATATGTTTTAGGAAGGGATGAAATCAATAGCAATCTATTTTTATAGTTTATTTTGGGATATGTGGCTTCTCCTGCTTTGTTTAACAGGCTGAAAGGATAGCTCAGACATTTGGGAAAGTTTTTTTTTTTTTTTTTTTTTTTTAATTTATTAACCCACCTAGACTGGAAGAAAATAGACCTTTTTCAATTATCTTTTGCTTTTATTTCATTATGGTTTGTAATAGATCTGAAGCTCTAAATCTTAGCCAGAGTTCTCCAAAAGGCTTCCCTTCAGTGAAAACGTCCTTTTTCACATTTCTAATTTTGTCCATTTCTTTTCCATACAAGGGTTTTCCCAGGCATCAACCAGAAATGACTTGTGCTCTTCCTTAGGGTGCTAAAGCTGCAGATTAACTCTTCAGTGAAGGGTTAGTCAGTAGAATATGAATGAGATTCTGCAGGCTAGGAAATCTGTATACATTTTGTACTAAGTTTTATAAAATAATCTTCCTCCTCTACATGCTAACCATGTGTCCCAGGAAGAGGCTATAAGGAAAAGGGGTGAAATCCTCACTGATCAGCAGGTGTTGCTGTGGAGCAGTCAGGAGATTATCTCTATTTTTAGGACCTCTATATGAAAGTCCCCAGGGGTCTTTCTCACTGAACTGTCCTTGATGGGACTACTTGATTTAAATTTCTTTCTCCTTTAGAATGAGGGCTTGGTTTTAGCATTGATGTTTACCAGCCTAAGCACGAGAGATGCTCTGAACTGAAACCATGGTTTGCCTTGGACACTGGTTGTACCAGGGCTGAAATGTCCCAACCTTTCACATAGATACAGCTTCAGTTTAGAGAGATGTTTTTGCAGTAAAATTTTAAAAACTGGTATCTTTCCAAACCACAAGCTTTTATAATAAGAGGTAGAGTTGACATGCTGGAATTTTTTTCCTCTATCGAGATTTTCTTTTTAAAGAAATCACTTAAGAAATGTGGTGCCACAGTTTTTTTGTGGTGATCTAGTCTTTTTAAAAATTTTAGTATTTGGGTTTCTTGTTTGTTTTGTTTTTCATAAGTTACATTGTGAAAATATGTGGTAGGGACTCGATGTTTTGTTTTAAGGAAGAGATAGTCAATCACAAAATATTTCTACAGCTAACAAAACAGGTGACCTGTGGTCGGAAGCAGGGAATTGTACAGACAGGGGATATTGCTGCTTTAGTGACAACGTTATTTCAAGTGTATCTGGAAGGGCTATTCAGCAGCAACATCACTTATTCATAGTCTGGATTCATAAGCCATTGTTCTTGTTTCCTGAGGCCTCTCCTTTTATTAGTATTCTATCACTTTGTTATCTAGAATTTATCTTATGCTAGGATGTGCTAAATGCTGTACTGAAGATGATACCCATATGCACAATTAGAGTCCTAGAGTATCAGTAATTTTGACGTTTGAATTAATAGTAGTGCATACATGCTACTGTTTTATTTGCATATCATCATCCTCGTGGGTTTTTTTTTAGTTGCATTCCATGATAGTGTTAGAGCAGTGTTTTTGCTTAGTAACATTTAAAGCATATTACTGTATACGTTTTGTTTAAAGTTGCCTTCGTCTCCTGAAAGAAAATGGTATAGATTATGTTTAAGGGATGGTAACGTTGGCTGTATGTCATGCTGCTGCTCACACTTAAGTGAGTTTAACTGTGGCACCAGAGCTAAATAGTACTGAAGTTTTCAGAATCTTGTTGTGGAAAGGCATAAAGTGCTAATTAGGAGCTCTGATGCTACCAGCTGAACCTTTCTTAACGTAACAACTACCCGTGGTGGCTGGAAGGATGATCGGACTTAAAGAAGGGAAAACGAGATGCTGTTTTGTAGATGGGTTGTGCTAACGCAAAGATTTCCCTTCTTCTGTCGATTTTGTAGGGTAGCTTTTTTATTCTTTTTACTATATTTCCCCCTAAGTGAGGTTTAATTTTCGTGACAAATATATGACTCTCGCTGAGTATTATTAGCAAGTCTTTGTGCCGTGGCCTGTTGTGACCTACTTGGTTCTTTTGTGACTCAGAATTCTTAAAGAGCTCGACTTAGAAAGATGCTAAGCCCAAAGTTAGCTGCTCTGACACTTGTCTCCATTTTTTTTAGTGTAATAAAGACATAGCCTTTGTCAAAAGCAAGCCTCATCTCTCTGAATTTCTATATCTCTAAATAGTGGGGAAGTTTTAATCACTTGATTTCACAAGGCATATACTGGCACGTTTTTGCATTACAATTACAAAACCGCACATGGAAACAATTTGTTAGGCAGTATCCATGTGGGGTGGGGTTCTTTTGTTTATTTATTTTTTTTAATTTTAAGCCCTACAAATGGTTGGCATACCTGCCCGTCAGCAGTGCAAAGTCAAGCACATATTGGTGTGCAGTCACTTCTCACTAGCAGCAAGAGGTCCAGGTACTGTGGCTGCTGCAGGGGATGCTCAGCACAGAGCAGCAGCAGGGATGCACTCCCGCATTTCAGTCTGCATACGCCTCTAAGTGGAGATCCACTTCAAACAAGCAGACTTTGTTTACTTTTCAACAGATAGCGCACGGTTTTGAGGTTTCCCACTTGTGAGTCAGTTCTCGAGAAGTTCATGTTTGGGTTTCTCAGGTCCATCTTGAGACTTGAAATATGTTAAGAGTTTCTAAATTGCTGTTTTGAACTGAGTTCAGACGAAGGGTATGTACCGTGGCTGAGGATTTCATTGATAAATACTAGCTATTTTTACAACTTTGGCTGTGGTTGATGGGTATGACTGATGACCAAGCTGAGCTGACTCCTTGGGGGTGGGATGGTGGACTCGTTTTCACTTCTAGAGCTTGCTCTTCAGTTGTCTTTTTGGAAATAAATCCACAGTGGGTGGTGGGCTTAATCGGGGCCAGGTTGGGCTGCTTCAGAGTTTGCACTGGGGGCTTTGAGTGGGTCACAAAAGGCTTCTTCTTTATTATTTTTTTTATTGTACTCTAGTTGTATTCATTATATTTCTTCCTGTATTAATAAGTCTTATTGATCTGTGCTGTCCTACTGAAAAATCTGTTTAGCTTAGCTCGAGTTTGACCACGTGTTCCTCGAAGCTGTCCTTTTCATGAGCTTCTCCCATTGCTTTCTTTGTCTGACCAGTTTCCTTTAGCTTTGAGGACTGCTGGGATGAATGCTTCAGCATAACAAAGAAAAACATACAGTATTATCAGGACTGAAGTACTGGTAGCTTCGTGGCTGCAAAACAGAAGTTCAAGTGAAACAGTCAGCTCATAAAATCTTATTTTGTGAAATATTTGACTGACTCTGGGGCCTGGGAAACTTTATCAGATCTCTGCTGATGAGAAGAGTGTGCTTACGAGGCACAGCTCTGGGATAGAGAGAGATTGTTTAGAGTCCTTCAGAGATTGTGCTTGACTCTTTCTTATGTATTTCGGGTTCCTCGTATCCGAAGAGTGTCCTTATGAAAACTGGTGTTTTTTTCTAGAAACCCAGATTCTAGAAACAACCAATTGTATGAAGCCTTGGGGTTGGCGGAGGAGGAAAAGAGGTACTTGTGGAGTGTGTATACATATCTCTTCTTTTGAATATATGCCTAGATTTAAATGTATTGCAATCTGTTGTCCCAAGAACCAGGAAAAAGCCCCCAGATCTTTGCATTTTAACTCAGTTTGCATGATTATTTCTTGAGGCCTAAATTCAAGGAAGCGGAAATACTGTAGAAGTGCAGTCTTTCCCCTTTCAGCTTTTTCCCCTGTGGAGGGAGAAAGAATTCTTTTCTCTCTGCTGCTCCCTAGCTCAGAAACCTCAGTCTTTGGGAGAATAAAAAGGACGTGGTTCTGCCTTTTAGCTCTTCCCTTACGTTTATTTGGGAGAGTCAATCTTACTTAGGCATCATATCAGAGCATACCAGAACAGCTCTCTAATTTTTCAAAATAGCAGCAGAATGGCTGTTGTTAGGTTCACTCTGGCCCAACAAGTTTTGAATAGTGAATCTGACAAAAATTGTGTTGTTTTTAGTTCCTCTGCTCTGGAAAGCTGTGAGCCAAGGGAAAGATGCTGGCATGGTGTATACAGTAAAACAGCATGGGGTTAGTTCTCCTTTGCAAGGCTGTCTGCACTGCTGAGATGCTTGCTACTGAATATAGGATTATTATTATTTTTTTAAAGCTTATGTATGAATTAGCACACATACCTCTCCCGTCTGCCAGGAGAAGGCTTTCTCTTATCCATGTGGAGCAAGTGAGTAGACTCTTAAAGCCCAGAATTATTCTCTCATTTAGTTCCATAACCAAATACAGTAGAGTCTGTTGAAGACACACATCCCAGAGGAAATCTGATTTGTTTTTTAAGGCATGAAACCCCTTTGGTCACTCTGCTCCCAGATATGTAGCTTCCATAAAGCAGCGCATTCTGTTTGCACTTTGCAGTGGACCTGTGTCAGCTTTTCTTGGCTGTGTTGTACAAGCATTGCTGGCTTTCAGAACTGAAGCTGGTGTAAAGAAGCTTGGAACACTTCAGCTACCTGCCTAACATTTTTGTTTTGTTTTGTTTTTGTTTTGTTTACCTGTTTTCTGACAGTAGAAGAAAATGAAACAGAGGACCAGCAGGCAGGTGTGGGACACACAGCCGCACAGACTGGTAATGCTGAATTCCTTTGTTAGTGCTTGCTTACTGTTTGCCAGCAGCGTGAGGGATTTTTATATCGGGGTGATTTTGCAAAGCCTGTGTTCTACCTCCTCCCTTTCAGCTTAGAATACGTTTTTGGGGCTCACAGTGGAGAATAGCATTTATCTCCCCTCACCTTTCAGTTCCTGAGAAGTAGAAATTCTGCCTTTTGCAGCTCAAGCAACTGATGGTGAGATGCTTTGAAAAGTCCAGCATGCTTTTCTCGTTGTTGTTATTATAAATAATCCTCCTTTACATCCCCCACATAAAAGCCCAGCCTATGCCATTTCAGATGAACTTGAATTTTCATTCAATTTAAAGTATTTTCACGTTTGTAAAATATGTGGATAGAGGTCATTTCTTAAGTGTTTGTTTGTATAATTTCTAACCAGTCAGGGATCTGTAATTTGAAGTCAGTGGATTTGGGTGGAGAAAGCTGATGTTTGAGTCAGATCACAGGATATGTATCATTAATAATCATGAAGAAATAATCGTTAATTCCCTATAACAAGGAGGGCTCTTCTTTCTAAACTTAATTTGATTCTGGGAGTTCAAGGAGTACTTTGCTCTTGTCTTTGGTACTGATTCTACAGAGCTTTACCTGGAGAGCGGCACTGGCTCGTCTGAATAGTCCCATTCATTCAACTGAGGTCACCTTTTGGAGTAAGAGCTGGTGCCTTAAGGCTGTTCCTAGAAGGCTAGTCTTCCCTGACTGTGCCTAGATAACTTGTTTGAAAACAGGTGGAGTTACTCCTCTCAGGAAGGAGGAGGCAGTTGGTTTCGTGTTTGGCTAGGACGCTTTATATTTCTCTTGTGTTTGTGTCTTGTGTGTTTGTGTTTGGTGCCTTTCGTAGGTTCTAGTAGCTCTGTGTGTAAACCGTATTGTTTAAAAAGAGGAAATAAAAGTGAGAGAGTTCTCTGCTTTTTGAATGGAAAATTTCTCAAACTCTTCTGAATTCACTTATGTCTCCACTTAGCTATCTGCACACTTGGGAGGGGGAAAAAAAGCAAACTTGTACTGCTATAAACACATGAAGTTGAAGAAATAAAGAACTGAGAATCTGTGAAACCGGAGATCAGTATGACAAGGAACGGTTGCTTTTCTGCATTTTTTTCTTAAACTAATTCTCAGTGGTTAAGTCATCTTGCTAGTTGTTTATTTCCCACCGTGTCCTGGGTTCTCTGTCTGTTTCTAGGCGAGATTTAACATTTTGTTTTTCTCCATAGCAAGAATGCGGTGCCGATGTGGAAAAACAAAAACCCTTCTGATACAGCGAGCAGTACAGAAGGCCCACACTGTATACACACTGCCAGAAGTTTTTATAGTAATACTTTGTATCTAAGCTCTGGCTCTAACCATTAAATGTGCTTTTTATAGAGTACCAAGTTATAAATGTAGTGCAGCTACGGCATATTAATCTTACTGCAGAGATTTAATGAGGCAGTTGTTTTGCGATGGACACTATTGGGAGCAGAGAGCGACAGAGTTTTACTTTACCACTGAGCTGAAGAAATATTCCTTGCCTGGTAATAATTATAACCACATGATCTTAGTTTTCCTTTCTTTTGCCAGCACTTTTCCATGCAGAAGTGGCTTGGAAGGAGGTCTACTGCAAGGCAGTGAAATGGGTTGGAAAGTAGGCTGTTTTCTTGGTAGTTTGATGTTTTACTTGTGATTAGCTATGGATCCTTGTAGCATAGGCAGAAATATGTAAGATGAGTTTCAAGAATACAGATAGTCTTTGCCAGTCCACTGAGATGGCTTTTAGATATTCATTACTTTTACTTGACTTTTATATGGGTTATAAAAAGTAAATGTGGTGAAACCTCATTTTTACATGGACAGAATAGAATTTCTGCTGGTTGGCCTTAAACCGCTCCCATACTTGAAATTAATTGAAGTCCATGGCTTTATTGCCTCCAACACTTTTAAGCCAATGCAATTTTTCATTTTCCCCAAAGTTGCAGTTTTATTAGACCAAGTTACAGCAGTAACATCCCTTATGAGGAGGAGGAAGAAGGGATAGGGAGAGCCACCTGCCAGGGAACATAGTAATGAGAAAATCGTGCTTCTTTTAATTTCCATTTATAAATAATGTTGACATAATCAGTAACAGAAGACAACTGTTCTTTTTCTCCTTCTTCTTTGTTTTTCTGGAAGTGCCTTAATAGGCCGAATTTATTTCTGTTCCGAAAATGTAGCCCTTCTTTCCATACTAGATAATTTTAAATTATATCTGCAGATGGAGCCGGTGTGTGTATTGTTGCTGATGCGCATTGAAAAATTTCACATGGTCTCTGAAATAGGGCCGGGAAGCCTCTGGAAATGACAGTGGCATTTGCAGATGTTGGGAAAGGTAATCCTACTATCAAGCCAGTCTTTGTTGAGGGAATTGTATTTGTGGTAGTTGCAGATGCTGGGGAGGAGGAAATGTGGGAAATGAATAACGTTTGCCCTGATGTCTGTGTGTGAGCATGAGGTTTAAACAGGAGGTTACAGAGAAAGTATAGATAAACGCGTATCACATTTAAAAAATGTGTTTTATTCCATGCTGTCAAAAGAGGATCTCAAATAAGGCAGCTTATCCTCAGTTTAAGTAGCCAGTTAGGGTTAGACCAGCCCTTGATGGAAGACATTTGTTGCTGTAACAGAAAAGCTATCTATTCACAAAGTGTACAGATGGTATTTTCTCTCTTGAAATACCTTCTTATTTTTGTGGTGCCATCTTTTCATGGAAGTGGCTCACAGTGGAAATTCATTGAGAGGGGCTGAGACTGCCAGAACTCATTTCACAAAGCTGTCATAGGCTAAACTTGAACCTAGGTCCCAGAGGGTCCCACTTAAATGTTGACCTAAAAACAAACGTGCCAGTTGGCTCCAGCATGTATTCTAAAGTTACAGCAAAAGGGAATAAGCTTGACTGACTTCTGTCCCTGTAGAGTTTATATCTGCAAATGCAGAAGGAGAAGCAAAACATTTATTAGTCTTAAAATGATTCTAATTTTAATAGCTGGTCTCTAAGTAGGAAGCTTTAAATTGAGCGATTCTTCAGGCTTTTGTGCACTAAGGGGTGCGTGTGCGCATACGCGTGTGTGTGTGTGTTGCTGAATTCCTGTAAAGTGCAAGTGTTCCTGAATAATAAGTCTGGAGAATTCCCTCCCCTCCCTTTTCTTTCCTTCAGCATTGTACTTAAAGCAGAGTCAGACACTACCCTTATTTTAAAACAAACAGGTCTGTAAACTTTATGTGCAGCATTTAAATACTCGTGTTAAAATTCAGACCCAGTGCCCACATTTCCCTGAGTGCTGTCAGTTTTATGAGATGAAACTGGGAGCTCGAGCTGAGCAACTAATAGTATGCGATGCGCACGTGCTGCCTTCCAACAAGTGTTTAATGATGTCGGGTCAGTTTGCAACAGTTAAGACAACTATTTCTTTTTCTGTACCGCCTATAACTTGGTGATCTTCTAAGCAATTTCATTAATCTTGCAAAATATCTTGGAAAATGAAGTGGCAGCATAAGTTATTTAGATTCATATAGAGCATTTAAAAATAGCTAAAATGCCATGAAGTCCTTCTGCTTGATTAGCGTCCTTTTTTTCTTTTTTTTATTTGTAAATGTGCAGATTACTCCTTTATTTGGAAATAGCTGCCCAAGTTGAAGTTTTCCCTCTTGCAAGAACCTCGTGAATGTCATACAGAAGTCATACTCTGGGTGTAGGCAGGGCTTTTGAGCAGCAAATGTATTTTTGCCTTCAGAATGTGTTTTTTATTTTTTAAAATTAATCTGTTTTCCCTCTGTAATACAACTCCCCTAAAAATAAATTCCGCCCTTTACCCCTGTCAAAGAAATTCCTCAGTTTTGATCACGAGCCACGCAGCATGAGGAAGACTTCCCGACACGGGTCAGTTCCAGTTTCTGCTCGCGGCTCCGTCTGTATCTGAACCGTCGAAGGGCAGGGGTGCAGCGGTGTGGACTGAAGGATGTAGGAGGAGGATGAGAGCCCCGACCTTCGTCGTGGGCAGCTGGAGTGGCTTTGTGCACAGTGGCAGATACAGGGATGGCTGTGCCCGCATCACTGTAGGGCTCTGGCAGAGGATTTAAGAGTGGTTTCGAGTGGTATTCCTCTCCTCCTCACCCCTTCCCAGTTCTAATTTGGGTTTGGTGTTAGCACGGTGTAGCTACTCTCCTGTCATGTAATTGTGCGTGATCCTAATCAATTGCGGTGCTAAACGAAGTGGGTATGTAGCCACCACCTCGCCGTTGCTGCGGACTAGGAGCCTGCTCCCAGTTAGTCACCCGCTTGCCTAAAGAGCATGACGTCTTAAAAGGCACTTGCACAATCTCCTGTTATTATGTGAGTTTATCCTTGTTTTCTAAAATGACTCGTTTTGTCTCAGCTCTCTCAAATATCTGAAAGGAAAAATGAGACGGCCAAAGTAGAGGAGGGAAAAGTGGTGAAACACTTGCATTCCTCTCGCTGGAATGTACACAACCATTTTTCTTCTGCGTTTCACTTGTTGTGCTGTGGTTCCCAAGGAAAAACAAAGTTAAGTGCCAGCTTGCTTTATTAGGGAAGACAGATTGTTTTATTTTTGTCTTTTGAAGGAAGCTTTTAGTGAAGTGGGCAAAAAGTCAGGAGTAGTTAAAGCTGCGCCGTTCCTCGGAGGAGAAGGAGGATGAGGAGGAGGAGGAGAAGGAGGAGAAGTTTTCAACTTGGCATTATCTCCCTTTGCACTGACCATTGGCAGAACTGTGGTGGTGCGGCAAGCAGCACGGCTTTTCCTTGCACAGGGGATGCGGGTGGGCGCCTTTCTTCCAGCTCAGAAGCATCAGCTGGGCTCAGGATGCTGCTCCGAGCTATCCTACTATCCCCAAACTGCTTGTTAACGTGTCGGACAAACCTCTCCTTGTGCACTGCTTGGGTTTTACAGTAGCTACTTTCCAGTTTTCCATGATCAGGAACTTCACTGGGCTTGTCTTAAGTCATAGGCGAGTTTTGTTTGCTTCAAATAGCATGGTGATGGAGTATGGGAGTGGGTTGTGAAATCAAGATTAATTTCATGTTTATGTAAATCAAATTTGTTAGTCTCTTAATTCTGGTAATTTCCTGTGAAATGCTGTAGTTAGCAGTGAAAAGAAGTTCCTGCACACTCATTGATTTGATTTTTCTTTTCATTGAAAACTAATTGCATAGGTGGCTTATCCTTTCGTACAGTGATCAAAGCAGCTTCAATAGCTCTGATAAAATTGACAAACTTAACACTGAAGCATGGAAGAATTGCTTGAGTGAGAAGTAGTGCTGTGTTTGTGAGTGCAGAAGAGAAAGTCTCCTTTCATCGAGATTAGAAAAAAAATTAATGAAAAAAAACTCCTTTGCTTATTTAGCAATAAAATCTACAGTGTTCTGCAGGCTCATGCCAAATGTGTTTCTTCTCATCATTACCCCAAGAACCTGTCTTGATTTTTTTTCTTTCTTTTTAAAGGTGCTCTGCTTAGATGCCTGAAGTCACGGTCTTGATTTTCTTTCAGACCCGAACTGTAAACTAGAAGACAAGGCAGAAGATGGAGAAGTGCTAGACTGTAAGAAAAGGCCGGATGAAGGGGAGGAGTTAGAAGAAGAAGTTGTGCACAGCTGTGACAGCTGCCTCCAGGTGTTTGAGTCACTGAGTGATATCACAGAACACAAGATTAATCAATGTCAACTGACAGGTAAACAATACTTATCACTTTGTGGCTTCTCGCACTGTTCTATTTCTGATTCCCATTTTCTGCTTCTGATCTCCCTCCTCCTTTCTCAGTTATTTTATTCCTGCTCTTGAATGCTTAGGTGAGACCTTTTATAAACAGATTCTGGGACGGTGTTTTACTGTAAATAGGGCACTATAAATTTCCTTCATACTGAAGGATGTATGGATAATTACTGCATTGTTACTTTAAATAAAATGTGCTTTAGCTGTCTGTGTCCCAGGCTGCTGTATGAATTTTCTAGATTTATACTGTACAGCTTTCCATACTTTGCTTATATGCCTATTTTCCAAAGTCACTTGTGAATACAGAGGGTATTTCTAAGTGGAGTTTAAGTACAGTTGCATAATGGATGAATGTACACGATGGCACATTGTAGATCTGGACTGGATGTTGCTTTAGTCTAATATGCTAACTACAAATGATTGTACAGTAATACGTAACTGAACATAGAGAGGAATTAAGCAAATTGTTAGAGGGGAAAAATTAAATCTGTTTTAGTCAAGGAGCAAAACTGAGTGCTGATCAAATACTGCTGAGCTGAGTACAGCTGTGTGAATGGACCTGTAGCCAACCGGAGTTCTTCTCAGATGATTTTAGACAGCCCTCTCACCTTCAAAATCATACGAGATCTGCTGAATTTTGCTCTTTAGACTTAGTAGTTCTTTTGATGGTATGCACTGTAGATCCAAATAGACTCAATATCAGCAGAAAGACGTTTTTGTTTTTTTATTAGATGGTACTTTAGTTTTAGCCACTACCATGTAAAATGTATTCATTTTGCAATGCTGTTATGTTAAAAACCTTTCTTTATTATAAATCAGGAAAGCCATCTTCCTCCTTTTGGAATGCTTTAAGACAGTGTGCATGCGCTCATGTTTGGAGAGCTTTCTGGGTTATTTTGGTTCCAGTAGATCCGTAGGCTAGGTCCTGGCAGGATGACATAAAAGTCAAGTCGCAGCACTGCTCCTGAGGATTAAGTGTGAAAAGAAGGTGATTGGGAGAGGAATAAGCAGGCAGGAGCAGAAGGGAAGTTGACAAAGTAATGTGAATTTGCCAAATGGTTTTAATTCCAACTTCAGGTCACAGAAGATGAAAATCTGCAGCAGCAAGAAATGTTTACTTTTATTAATATATTGTTTTGCCTTTTCTTGGTTTCAAAATGCTCTAGCTTCAGATACAGACAGCTCAGCCGTTCTGTAATCACTCCTATGAACCTCCATAATGTATTTGTCTATATTGCTCATGGTTTTAGGCAGTATGGATGTTCTCTGTGGACTTAAAAAAAAAAAAAAAAAACTTTTTACATTACCTCTCCTTTTCTTCATACCTCTATTCTTTTGCTCCTTCTATTTTGAAAAATTAGTGGTTTCAGCTTGTCTCTTCTTTCCCTCTCCCAGAAGGTCTTCCCTCTACACTCATCCTCTGGATCTCCGCTTTTCTACCTCAGATCCCATTTATTCATCCTCGTTTTTTTCCACCTCGATGTGATACGGCTGTTTCTTCTTCCTGGTTAGTTACTGCTCTCCCTCCATAGCAAAAGCCTGATTTCTTCAACCGAGTGGGTTCTCTGCTTTAATGCTGCAATCAGAATGCACTGAACAGTGCTTGCACGGTTGGGTTGGGAAACTGAAGAAAAAAAAGGAAGAGGGAGCAGTAAGTAGGAAGAGACCTGGAGCACTGCTCCTGAACACATCAGTTCTTGCTGAGTTGCAATGCTAAATGAAGCTTAAAAACAAGTACACCGGATTACTTAATTTGAGGTGCACGTGTAAAGGTGGGGAAAGATGTATGGTGTCAAAGGGCGGGGGAATGAAAAAGAATCTTGAAGGAAATTAAGTCCCTAAGAATACCTTTTTTCAAGTAAACTTGTGATAGTGAATGGGTAGAGATGTTTGAAAGCTAATGAAGTGAATGAAAACCTAAACCACACATGCTCCTCAACTAAAATAAAATAAAATAAAATAAAAATTTAAAACTCCTGACTTTTTTTTTTTTTTAAAGAGCTACCACCATGGAGTGGCAGTTACACCTCCTTTTCTTGTGACAGTCTTCTGAAGCATGGGGTGTTAGATAATTGCTCTGGTTCTCTCCTTTTGGAGGAGTATCTGTGAAACTAGTAGACACCCTTAGCTATTTTTCTGTTGTTGGTTTGTTAATGAAGGCAAAGAAGTTTACCAAAATTGAATTTCTTTTATGAAATTCTGTTGTTTGGGTTAGCTGTGTCCTCCGTGGAGGAGGACAGAGCGTGTCATCTATCCTGATGTGTGATCTTTCCAATCCGGCCTTATCTCAGGTGCTGAAGGGTCACCTAGACTATTTAGAAAGTTTCCCATTTATTTAAAAATGCCAGGACTGTCAGCCTCTGAGGTTCACATTTGAGTTCTGAAGCCCTCCGAACTCTGATTTTTCAGATGGCTGAGCAAGCTGCCACTTGTCTGGATTTTACTGAGCTTTGGAGGTGCTCTATGAGATGCTTAGGGAACTGCACTGCAAGAATTTATGAACTGTGCATGTTGACCCAGTTGTAGGGTCATTTTCCATACAGTTATACTGGGAAAATCAACAATTACGTTGACGGAACAAACAGGAAGGCAGAACAATGGCTTAAGACACCCTCCAGTAAATCCCTGGAGTGTGAAACACTAGAGCTGACTGCCATAGTGTCTCAACTGCCCCTAATTCTACCAGCCTGGTAATGTGCTTGAGAATGGGGCTTGCCACTGTAGGTTCTCAAATTGATACTGGGGCTTCTAGTTTTAGCGTCTGAAAATGTTAGATGTGTTCTTCTGAAGCTCTGACACTTCAGGGGAAGGAATGAAATTGCTTTGTTGAATCTTCATTTCCCACTCTCAACCAAAGACATGAATGGGGAAAGGGGAGCCGGTTTATTAAACAGTGCCCCCAGTCTCTCAGTGTCAGTCCACCCCCACCTATTCAGAGCATACTGGAAGATGAGAGTTACTTACAACTCTGTGAGATCTACCCCTTAGGATCTTGAATTGCTGCCCTCTCGCAGATTTTGTCAAAGGAGAAGAAAAAAGTTCTCCCCAACTGGTTCCTTCCTGTAATCTGTTGTTTGAATTGAACTCGTGTTCTTTTTCTAGAGGAGGGCATAGCTGCTCTTTTATTCTAATGTGTGTGCTATTGATCTTTTCAATTTGGGTCTCATCCAATATCCATTGAAGTCAATGAAAAGGTTCCCATTGACTTCAGTGGGGGATGGAACAGGCCCTTCATGAGCTATTTAGTAATATTTTTTTGCTATCATCTGAAATTCTTGTACTGAAGCTTTCTCTGAAAAGGTGATGATTTATTTATGTTAATTGCTAACAAATCCTGTGATGTTTGTGAAAAACAGATAATGGATGAAGGGGGGGAAAAGCCCAAAAAAATATCTTTGCAATACTTGTAACCACTGGCAGATAAGATGCTGTACTATATTAATTTAGTCATTACAAAAGATTGGCAATCAAAATATGGTTTTAATAGTGTTTCTCTCTGATGTTAATGTTTTTCTCACTCTATCCTTCCTGCAGCATTTCCATTTAATAACTCATGAGCCACTTGCACATCGTCATCCTTTAAGTCATGTACAAAAGTAAAGGACTCTGCATGATTATGAGCCTGATGTCCTAGTATTTGACAGTTTGGATCCCACTGCAGAAACTTGCACGCAGGATCAAGTCTGGTGCACTACTGAATCCTCAAACACACCTTCTCTATCTACCAACAGATGGTTGAAAAAAAAAACTAAACCTTCTGCACTTCTGGCATATATGCTGTTACGGTTTATCACACACTTGCCCTAATCTTCTCCTACTTCGCTTATAATCTATCCTCTCTGCACAGTGTTTTGTGCTGTTTATTTCGCCTTTCTGTTCAAACCGTCAGGGACTGTACTGTAGGATGTCTTCCCAGTGAAGGTAGAAACTGCCTTTCCTCTGGCTGGCTCTGTGTGTTCACAGACATACTCATCAAGCTTGGTTCTCTTGATGATCCGGTAGGTTGCTTTGGAATCAGAAGTCTTGGTCATAAAAAAAGCAGTACTGGAAAAAGGAGCATCCTGATGTGCTGCCTTGCACTCAGGCAATCATGCAGCAAATATGCCAGTCTAGGTGGCTGACTTGAATAGCTCAACAGTGATAGAGGTACTGGTGCACAGGACTGCCATGTTCCACCTGAATGTCAGTAAACCCAGTGCATGTTGTGTGACTTCTCTACTAGCCCCAATGGCATTGCAGGTTGTAAAACTTGTCTGAAAGCAGGCTACTGAATCATATGCGGCCCTAGCTTCAAGACTGAGGGTGTTCTGAGGGAAAAGGCATGAGCTATTTCTCCATTGGGGATATTTATTTTACCTTTAGATGATTAGGTAGACGTAGTTTTATGCTTTGGGCTCTAGCTTAGTCCTAGAGCTTTGACAGGTTGAGTAAGTGTGTCAGATAGAGTTGAGAGTCATACATGTTATCCCCTGACTTGTTTCTGATGCTGAAAACATTGTTTGTTACGGTTGTGTATCTCCTACCAGTGAGGAGATGCAGTTCTCTTCTCTAGCTATGGTCAGAGATTCCTTTCACATGCCACCTGAAGATTATCCCAGATGTATTGGGTACCAGTTATTCTGGGTGCTACTCTCCTTCAGCACTGGAGTATCACTAGGCTGGGAACTTCTAGCCAAGTCAGTATTTCTGTGCTTCTGATTATGATCGTAATTAGTTTTCATGGGCACAATCCTCCTGTGTGGTCGATAAACAGATCATTACCTTCTTGCATGTCTAGAAGTAAGAGGTTGTGCTCCGTAACAGCTTCACAGAAAGCATGCATCACAAGTGATCACGGACTTAGCAAACAGAGGGTAATAGAGATTCCTCTGTAATGGTTTCATTGTCTTGCCTCTTTTCTCTTGCTCCTAGTGCCCAGGAATCTTTCATCTTTCTGAATGAGTTGGTAATGCCAGGATCATCTCCTTCACTAGAAGACTTGAAAGCTTTCCAGGGGATTTTGTCCCAAAGGGTGAATGCTGTTCACAGTGAGATTACAAGATAAATCTTGTGAGCACTTAGCATTGTCATGGTTTGATATCCTAGCTAGAATTGCTCTTTGTGCTAGCAAAATAATCCTAGAGCTGGCCAAATATATTGTGCATCTTGCCACTGGTTTTTCAGTTTTCACCATCTGTGTGGAAAAAAAGATACATGGCAAAGGTCCTTGGTCATTTCTGCAGAAGCAGAGAAAAATCTGAGTCTGATAAAAGTGTTTCAGAGGACAAGAACCCAAAGAAGTTAAATCTCTGATGCACCAAAAGCATATTCATCAGCCTCATTGCAGCTAGTGGCACACTGCCAAGCACTGTTTGCCAAGTACAGTTACTTCACTTGAGAGAGTCACCCTGTTTCTCTTGAGAATTCCTGCACCAAGGACTGCATATGGATTTTACATTAAACAGTTATTGAATGAAAGACAAACAGTGCTTGGACGGGGGACTTAAGCTTAGGCCTCTCTTTTTCCCTAGAGGGTTTTCTACTTGCTGTTCTACAGAGACCAACTTCTACTTTTCCATTTGCTTTGAATCACAAAATTCAGACTTCTTTTCCACAAAATGACATTGTTTGATGGAGTGGGTGGAAAGCAGACCTGCTCCTCCAGTTTTCAATCCCAGCCAATGCACATGGTAGTTCAATGGACTTCTTTGAGTCTGCAAGTTGTGGACTCGCATCCTTTCAGAATTAAGTGGTCCAGGACCCACGTGTGCAACTCCAACTTCTTGATCTTACGGGGAATAAGGTGGTAACTTCTGCCTCTAAAGATTGTGGTTTTGTCTAAAGATCATAGTTTTGAATTCAGAGAGCACTGGGAAATTGTATAGCTGTTGTGTGAAGCTCGGTTCTGTGAGACTGGGCCTCCAAGCATGCCTATCGGAGTAAGTCTGTCAATGTATTGGATGGAAAATTCCTGTGTGTGACAGAATGGCCAAGGCCCACTAAAATCCTAGCAGTTTGGGGAATCTGCCAGACAGAACTTTATATGCAGAACTGTATGCTCCTTGGGAGGATAGATGAAGGTCTTGCTAATTGCACTCTTAGGTGTTCATATCAAAATTTTGTGTAAACATTCTTGCAGGCAGCTTTGTACTGCTCAGACGTGGAGGGAACTTCACTGCTCTGGAGCTCAAAGCTGTGAAAGTAGGCTGCATAGCCTTGTCGCTGGTTTTCAAAACCCCTGTCCTTACCTTGAGAGACAATAGATCCATGATGAATGGCCAACATGGGCAATGAGGCATAAACTCCTCCCCTTTTTGCTCAGAAACCATTAATCTCTGCTCTTGAGACTGTTAATAAGTCATAAAACCACTAGATCTTCACCTCCTGGGTGTTTTAAAAGCAGTGTGTTGCACTTCCTGAGTTGTCTGTCAGCGACCCCTTGTAAATGAAGGCAACCAATGTCTTTATGGTGGAACTGTTAGTTTTGACGCAGGGAACTCCCGTAATAAACCTGTTTGTGAGCATTAACTGTAAATGCCAGAACTCCTGTTCTGTATGGAAGTGGGAGAGGAAGCAAGTGGTGGTGTCTTCCAGGGAGCTTTCAGTGTTTCCTGTCTATCTTTCCCTGATCATTTTTTCCTCACTTTGATTTCCGATTTTCCTCTTCCACTAGCCTGACTTTTCCATGACTAAAAAAAGGCAGATAATTCTTGTTGCCCATACTGGCAGGGGTAGCAGTGGCTGACTTACCTGCAGTATATGTCCGCCAAGGACTTCCCACTGTGTGAAGGTGAGCTCTTAGGAGAATGGCAAACTATTTTCCCAGCCCCAGCATCGTTGCAGCAGCAAGAAAACCTTTGCCTGGCTGAGTACCATGGACAGAGATGTTTCCTTGCTGGCCAGGCTGCCTGGTATGCAATGGCTGAACCAGAGATGGTAGTGCTCTCATTGGCAAGGGGTTTTGCCATAGGCAGCCTCAGAGCGGTGCTTACTGGGTCTGGCCCTTGGTACAACTGTCTCTGAGCTGTATTTCACATGTAAATAATCTAGCAGTGTCTTTAGTACTATTAGGGCTCATCTTGCAGCAATCCAGGCCTTCCTAGGAAGATGGAACATGGAAGCAGAGTTTGCCCAAGTGCTGTTACATGCATCAAGGTATTCTCTCCTGGCTGGAACATCACTCCAGTCATCCTGGGGCTTGGGCATCATACATTTGAACCGTGCTTTTGAATACTTCTTCTCAAAGCTTCTCAGTAAGTACTCTCTTGCTGAGGATAAGGATTGAGGACAACAGTATGCGGTGCTGCAGGTTCAAAGACCCCATGTGCCCGTCAAGACAGAATCCGTTTTTCTGCATGGACTTAGAGGTTTAGGTAACAGCTTACCTTACTTTAGTGTCTTCTTCTTAAGTCCCACTCAGCTAAAGATCATAGTCCTAAACTCTACCAGAGGACATGTCTATGTGGTACTTTTTGGCTTAGGGCTGTGAGACCATCAATTAGATGTACCTGACATGCCATTGTGGGTGACGTAAAAGCAATAGGCTCCTACCCCTTCTTATTACATGCTTTGGAGGGGGCTGTGATAGCATTGTAAATAATTCCTCATCTGGCTTTTGTATTACTTATTTATCAGGCTAACTGTGCCATTGTCCCTGTCTCCAAGTACTGACTTGCCCAGCTCCTTAGGTTTTTAGACTTGGTTAAACTGTCTCCCTAGCACTCTGTTGAAAATTTGCCCTAGCTAGATTCAGGACTTTGCTTTATTACATTGACAGTCTGTTGCTACATTTATTTATAACCACTGCTGGGTGTTCTAAAGGTCAAGCCGTTTCCTCAGAGAGCATTTCCAAGTGGGCAGCACAGGGTCTCTCTCTGTCTTACCATTTGGCTGCCGTGTCTTTCCCATTGAACGTTAACCTCCTTCTCCCAGTCCTCGAGTGGCACCTCCCGCCTGTTTCAGAAGAGGGTCCAATTTCTGAGATCTGTCAGGTGATGACATGAGGTAATCCACTGACCTTTATCAAGCACTTGTGTGGAGGACGTAACTGCCAGAGCTCATTCCAGTTCTGGGAGAGCGGTACTATAATCACTATTTGATCTATGCATCTGAAATTCCGAATTCTCATTGTCCAAGGAAGACGGTTGCCTGCAGGAGAGAGGGAGGTGGGGTAGGGTAGGGGGAATCATCAGCACTGGCACATATGTGAAGAAGGAGAAAATAGTCATTACTTACCCTATGATAACTATGCTGCTTCCAATTACTGCTGTAATCAATATGGATCCCGTGGCCAAGCTTGTCTTGCTTTTCACTGTCCTTAGCAATACAGACTTTGAATTGTAAAGCTGCTGCTGATACAGGGTCGTAGCTACCCTGACCTTTATTCAGTACAATGGGAATTCATGTGTGTGATTCTAATAGACACGCTATTAAAAATAAAGTGATTGAGTCTTGCATGCATGCACATATATACACCTACAGTCCGTATTGACTACGGTGTTTCGGAGAGTCAGTTACTGTAAATACCTGTTGTTTATTACATGCTTCTATTTTACCGGAATATTTATAATGTATTGTCAGTGTATTACAAATTGTGTCTTGTTGCCATGACAAATTAGTCTTTTTAAGCAGTGAATTTCCCACACCTCCTAAAATTATTTTCTTGAAATACTTGCTGTTTTTATTATTGGTGCTTGCTTTAATTACCATTTAGAAATGAACAGAATGGGAGGTACAACAGATTATCATTACTTATATGTTCAGCAGTTAAATTCATAGCTTGAAAGCCAAGTGTAACAAAATGCCCCACAGCTCTTTAACACTTTGCTTAATGTAGTTGTAGAAGAACCTTAATTCATGTTTATACAATCAGCTGTAGAGTATTAAGGCTTCCGGGCGGGCGATATGGTGGCTCACTAACACACCACCTCTATGGGCTCAGTTTATCCTTTCAAACATTGTCTGAAGGGTGTAAAAAACCTCTCTCCTTATGAAAAAGAGAACTGTTGGAGGGGAAAGGTCCTTAAAGAGACTCTGTTCCCTGTCTGGTCTTGGCATAATGACCTGGCTATGACGGTCGTAAAACCACTGCTGCTTCCGTACTGTGACTCTGTTAGAAGGAATAGGGTAAGACAAAGAGAGAGCACATCTTACTTCACCCAGGATGTTCTGAGCTATACCTTGTGCTTTTTGAGAAAGGCACCTATTGTATTGAATACTCTATTGTGGAAATCCATTGTGATGTTCAGATAGAAATTTAGCCCTGGCATAGGGTGAGCGTAGCACTTTCAGAAAATGCTGGACCCTGCAGTCCCTTAAAGCTCCTCTGTTTTTTACAAGACACCAGATATGCTGTTAATCCCAACCACTCTTCCAAAATGACTGATAGTTGAGGCAAGCTCTTTCTTAATGTGAACCCTTAATATTCCTAATTTTATATCCCTGTACTTTTTCTAAGAGGTCATAGTCCTTAGCTGGGGCTATCATTTGGGAATGCTGTAGTGTAACTGAAATCTATGACCTCTTAATAAGCACCAGGAGAAAGAGATGGGGATCATTCTACAACATGCCCTGGGGGTGCTTTCCCTTCAAGAAGGCAAGCTGGAACTGTTCAACTTTTTTCTTTCTTTCAGTTTTTTACCTTCAGGGGGAAATTGATCGATTTGGAGATGATTATTCCATAATCTCTGAATTTTTCTTCTTCTGCACTGCAATGGGAACTCCTTGAAGTTTAAAGGGGTTGTGTCTCCTGTGTGCACTGTGGAATGAAACCAAGGAGTTTATGGGGACAGTAGTTCTCTTAGCGCAGTTAGTGCATTAGTAGGCAAGTTTGGAACTAAAATACCAGGAGGGTCTTGGACAGAAAAGGTTAAATTTTTAGTTTAAATTGGCTGACTAAGCATGATCACCTCTCTCAAAGGATGCTTCATTTGGGATTTATTTTGGGTTAAGGAAAGTGGGGTTTTCCCAGAAATCTGAATGCATAAAAGACATTTTAGAATAGAGACTTACCATGGGTGAGCTGCAGCAAAGTAGAAAAAGTGAACTGAGAGTCAACTTCTAAAACACTCAAACTTGACAAGTATTTGATACCGATTTAAAAATAATATGAAAAGTTGGAACTGCATCTGTGAAATTTTAGTTTAAATTTACTCTTAATAGAGCTAAAAGAGCTAAAGGAAGTGACTTAATATTTTTGTCTGTAATATTTCTGAAGTATATAAAATACAGTATGTCATTTTGCCTGTCTGTATATAAGCAAGGAAGACATGCGTTCAGGACAGGCGATGAACTGGAGCGCTTCAGAATGTGTTTAGAAATGCAACTCCTTGTAAGCTAGTGTCATGGACTGGCATTTCATCAATACGTATAATATATGGGAGTTTTTTTTTTTTAATTTCAGAAAAATACCTGTCGCTAGTTTATTGCCTCCCTAACTGTGACCAGAGCTGGTGTCTCTCGTTTGTTTTAGTGCTGCATCCCAGCAGGAAGCGCAGCCTAATGACTGGAAGAAGGTTGGGTGACTCATGCGGGGGAGGCTGGAGAAGGGTCAAGTTTTTCAAGTACTTTGCAAATCTTCTACCAGCTGTAAAAGCAATGGATAGGGAAATGAAACGGCACTTGCTGATTTACTTTTCTCTGACAAATGTCGGTTTCAGCACGTGAGTGCATAACACATCAGTTTTACTGTTAACACACAAATTAACATAAATATTTTTTCATATGTATGCATTTATTTCTTATTGCTGTTAACTGACTTCAGTCTGTGGCCAGAAGTGATGCTTGGATTTTTGCAAAAAGAACTGAGTGTGTTTGATCTTTCCTGTACATTCAGTTTCTAAGCAACACATCCTTTGTCCTGAACTATTTTAATATGTCAATAACCGTAGGTTTCTGTATGATTCTAATTATTTTTCTAAACTGCATTTCAAATGCTTAAAACACTTTTAATGTTTGCTTTTTCTGTAATGTTATGTTTAGAATATTTTGCATTACAGGACAATCTTTCTTTTCCCAAGAATCTGTGTAGCCTGACTGGAGAATGTTTTTTCAATTTATGTCCATCAGTTGCTGGTTGTAATCTTTGCTTCACTGAGAACAATGGAAATGTCATTATTATGTTCGTGGAGGGCAGGATTTCTACTAGTGAGTTCACGTACTCGTTAGATTGTATTATTGCTCTCAGGATTTTTCTCTGTGGCACTCAGGTCTCTGCCTTTCCAACACTCTTTATCATTTCAAAATACTCAGCACTTAACAAACTTACTTCCAAATAGCACTTCCCAAAGAAGTGACAGGCTGTGATATTAACCCTATAGTTGCAAGCACTTTTCCATGGCGGGTTAGTCTGAAAGTAGAAAAGCTTTCCCTGTCTGCCATGATGCCAGATGCTTTCAAAAGCAGAGGCTGAGGAAATGGAAGAATGCAGTTTATCTCATTAAAAGTAGATACTGCCTCTTTTGTGACCCTCTCCACCTGGCATTGTCTTTGATTTTCTCTTGTTATTTGGTATGCTTATTCTTGCTGCAGAGGCTCTGCTTTTCTCTCCTGTTATCTTTATACTTTCCATGCTCTCACTGAGTGTTTCTGGAGGTGTGCTTTCATTTTTATCGCCTTTTCTGCTATCAGCAGGTCAGGTATCCCTGCAGTTCTCCCTTTGGCTGAGAAGGGTGGAGCTGATTTTCTCTAGTGCTGGAGTATCCCACTGTGTCTCTCCTTCTTGTCTCTTCTCCCTTCCTTTTCACTCTTCACTCTTCTACTGTTTGTTCCCTTTTTGCCTCTAGGATCTCCAGAATAGTGCTACTATTCCCGTTGGGTACTTCAGCAGGAACAGCAGACTGAAATTCACTCAGTATACTTAGTTTCATTCTACAGCCTCTGCTGGGCTAACTTTACACTGCTTTTTATAGGAACCAAGAGCATAGATGCGGTACACTCAGGTCTACAGCCTGTCTTGTTATTTGCGCAGTCATCCATTGCGACAGTCCCATTTTCTTGATTTTATCAGTATTTCATTAATTTTTATAAATGATCTGATTTCTGTCTGATGTTTCCCTAGGAATGTACCATGGTGAATACCACTAAAAATATCATGAAATGTTCCCAAATGGTAGGAATATTTATTCCTCACAGCATGGGCAAAAGAGTGTTTGATATTCCGCAGAGCTCTTTTTTTCTTTTTTTTTCCCCCATCTTTCAGTGCAGGCATATTTGCCCCCTATTTATTGCCGAGGAAGAGTTTGTATATGCTGAGTTGGCTTTGTGAGAGGCTATTGCCTTTTCTGTTGCATTTCAGTTATTGGCCAGTGCCAAAAGTGCTTCAAAATTACTTGTATAGTTCTACTCTATGGGCATGGAAAGAGGCTCAATACAAATTAAAGGTTAAATTCTACCTATTGCAAAATGTCTAGGCTTGGGTACAAAATCAAAGACGATTTCTGTATGCTGTGAGTCCCACAGGTTTTGTTTTGTTTTGTTTTTTTCATACAATGTTTTTGAAACTGCACCTCAGTGGATCTGATGTTGTGAGGGTGCTGAAAGGGGCTAACTGATGTAACTGATGAATAAATACATGTTCACTGTGCCAGTATTGCTTCTTGCATGTGGGGCAAACCTTATGTTTGATATGCCTGTAAGACTCGTACAATGCCTCTCTATGCTCCAAATCTTTTGTACAACTGTTTATATACAATGCCATGAAATGTAGCCAGCTCTGCAGAACACAGCAGCTAAGATCCATGAGACATAGTAGGGGGAGACAGGAAGCTCGGGCCAAGAATAATGTGGCAAACCTCCTGCTCTTGTGAAAAATGCCACAGGATTTCTGCTGTCTGCAAAAAGCAGAGATTGCACTCCATTTTTTAAAGACCTAATAGGTGGATTATTTCACACATGCATTGCCAGAAGTGGCTGATGCTTTGTGTTTCAGGTGAGTAGTACTCATGGGAGTTGCGTGTTTCAAAATGGTATCGCTGCTCCTTGTCACTCCTTCATTTCAGACGTAACTGGCAGCACAAACCCCATTATCAAGCATGGGGAGGCCAGCTGTGGTAACCCAGCCATGGCTGGAGAAGCTGTTCCCACTCTTGCATGGGTTTTCAGTGCCACACCATTCTGAACCATGGGGTCGAGGAAGCGGCTCAGGGTAGTGTTTAACCCTAACGTCATATCCTGGCCCTCCCTTTTCTCCCTACCTCTCTTCTCTGGGAGTTCTAGCACAATATTTTGACTTGTGAGCCCAGAGGGTTGACTGTGTGGCAGACACTTAAGGTAATTATGGGCTTACTTATACATTTTACTGTCAAATTACGTAATTTTCGATAGAGGGCATAATGTATGCTTTCTAATACACACTCTTTGAGGCTTGGGGTTCTGCCTCTTATTAGATAGCTTAAAAGTCAAACCACGTGTTGTAACAGACCCTGGTACAATTGCCATGAAATGTGTATAGCATTCCTCCCTTTCCTTCCATAACATTCTAGGCTGTATTAATGCAGGATGCTCTGTGGAAGAAAAGGTTGGATTTGAAATCTTTTACCGTAATATGTGGAATGTGTTTACTAAACCGTGGAAGCTATTAGGGGTACAGGAAATGTTGCGTATTTAGGTAGTCAGTATGCTCTTAGTGAATCGAGATGTGGAATAATCATTCTTCCATCAGCCAAGTGTAGTAAATGTGGTTTGCAAACTGAATGTTATTTGCATAGTTTATAGGCCTGCCAGCTATTCTCTTAACTATGAAGTATATGTTTTTATCAGAACGGCATGTCTGCTTTTGAGGAAGGGGAATGAGGAGAACAGAGAAAGACATGCTTTACAAACAAATGAAAAAGAAAATGAATTATTTTGCTATTGACTATAATTAGGTTTTGATTAAATATTGCAAATGCATTTGGTGACAGTGAAACTGAAGAATTTTTGCTTTGAGTGTAAAAATGGTTCTTAGCATTTCCTGTACTCCTATGGAATTGACTCTCTTTTTGAAGGGAAAAGACTTTTTTTTTTTTTTTCAGAAAACATCTTTTTCTATAAAAAGATGTTTCAACTTTTGACTGTCTGTAAGTTGTTCATTATATTATCCTCTTTCTACTTCTTCCTTATACATTGTTTAACATGCTGGGTAAAAGGTTCTTCTTTCTTGCTGTTTCTCAATAAGCAGTTAGATTGAAAGAAGAATCTCTGTGAGTTGCTTAGATTACATTTTAGCTTTAGAGACATGGCTCCAATATAGGACCTATTAATTGCTTTTTGTATTGTAGTATTTGCCTAAAGGTGTTGTATGTTAAAAATCCAATATAGCTATGTTGTATGTTTTTATTCAAAATATGATTCGCAATTAACATTTTTGCTAGCATTTCATCTGTGACAAACATGGGCAGTCTTTGTTACTTTTTCCTCAGTAAATGATCCATTATTTCTGAGATGCAGAAAGTGTCTCTTTTCATACATGGATAACTAGCCTACACCCGTGAAATGTTTCTAAAATAATGTGTAATATTACATTATTGTTTAAGTAAGGACTGTAGCATTCCCCTTTCCCAGACCTTACAAGCATAATCAGGCATACAGTATTTTACTAAGCACAAAGACTATCTATGCAAAATGCCTGCAGGATCTTATAGTTCTCCCCTCTATTTCTGTTTTCTTTTTAACATAGACCTGCCTCAGATTTGTGTAGTTCAGTTGAAGTTCATGCAGTGAGTGGATTTATTGTTCAAAGATGGATAGCTAAGTAAAGTTACTTCACCTTAAAATTTGAAACTCCTAAACTGTTCTTATAAAATGAGTCTTCATATGTTCTTTGGCATGATTCTTCTGTATCCAGTCTGTACTGTTTTCTATGAGCTAGAGCAGGAAGAGGGAGAGAATCAAATGAATCAAATGCCTTTTTTCCAACCAAAGGCTTTGTGATTTGTTCCCCCCCCAAAAAAAATTAAACCCACTACTTAAGCCTACTTTCTAAATATTCAATGCCATGTCTTTCTAACTTTTTGTCTCCTCTCCCCAGTTTTCATTTATTTTTTGAAATTCTTGCCTTTCTTCCTTTCTGTATTACATTTGTTGACAGTATGGAAGACTCTTGGTGGAAAAGGAAACGGTGTAGCTGTGTGTTTGATCTGCTGATTGTTTTTGTTTGCTTGTTTGTTTTTATATAACTTACTGGAAGTAAAAATCCCAACACCAGCCACTAACATTTCTCAATTTCAGATAGAACAGATATCATTATTCAATATGTATTTGAGGAAGAAACTGGGGAAATGATTCTACTTGTTTGCTGATAAGCAAATTAATGCAAGACATTGCTCCTTTAAGAATAAAATAAGTTTAAAGTCCACTCATTTCTTCCATTGTTAATCCATGAGTAGATTTTAAGCTGCTTAGAACTACTGATCCTGAAAAGCCAGCCTACGTTGAAAGTAGGTACAGCGAGTGAATGTGGAGGGGACCAGATGATAACAGATGAACTGGACAAATTGGACACTCACTTTTCATAAGTAATTACTTACAGTTGGAGTCCTCTGCTTCACGCAGATAATTAGAAACTTCAGTGTCTTCATTCGGAGAAAGACACTTTCTTGTTGTTGTGTTTTGTTTTGTTTTTTAAATAATTGGGAACTTTACTTCCATTTTGCAGTCAGTGGTGAAGAACTGTTATTGAGTGTGTCTCAACTCTTTGCTGGCTGGGGTTTAACTCCCAACGAGACTGTATCTTTTTGCCTTACAGTCTTTGATGTATTTATCCTCACAGTAGCTCAGTAAAGTTGGGAAGATCTAAGGGTGCTTAAAAATTAAATAATTAAAAAAAAAAAAGAGCTTAATCACTTAAGATGGGATATAGGTGTTTGCATCCAAAGTTGTGACCCTGAAAAACTGCTCAGCTGTTACCACCCCTAAAAGACACTCTTCTGGCACAGCTAATGGTCTCTTGTCTCATCTTGAGTGTTGAAGTGTCACTGTTTTCTCAAAGCTACAGGAGAATAAATAAATTAGTCCCACACTGAAAAGAGTAAACTTCAGACTAGAATTTAACTTTACAGGTAAAGGTAAGTAATTTCACAGAATATTACCCTTCTCCACATTGCCTCATTCTTTTGACCATCCCACAACCTAATGCTTTCCAATTCTTGTTCCAGACCATCAGTGAAGGAATCTTTTGCATATGGGGGGAAACAATATACCAGGGGATTGTCGTTCAGGAATGTTCCACTTCCACATTTGGGGCATTAAGATGTGCAACCTCTTTTAAAAGAAAATGTAACACTCACAAGACTGATAATGCTAATTCTGCCTTGCTTGTTCAGGTTGCTCTTAAATAGCATCGTGAGATTCCAGTGCAGGAAAATGCTGCTGGAGATCCTCTGGAGAGGTGTGAGGAATAGAGGATGCGAAGAGGAGATTCTTTGTTTGGTGGTGTTCTCATTATTGATGATCCTATTTTTTTCCATTGGCTTAGGTGTGAAATGGGGATATATGACATTCCAGAGATGAAATTACTGGTACAAAGCAGAACTATTGATTTAAATTGAATTGTAAGCTATCCTTTTCCATATACACTAGTTATGTCAGTTAATAGTGTTACAGAGAAGCAAGTTGTGGTGCATGCACACGCTACCAGTCATTTCCACAACAAATTTCCATGTAGCTGTAATAGTATTGAACTAGTTTCCACATTTGGAACACATTTTCCCACATTTGGAACACAGAGTGAAGACTTCTGACTCTCAGTTTAGGCTTTGTGGAACCTGACTGGGAAGTAAAATCTGGAGGTATAGAACTTGCACCAGCAATGCTTTGCTACAAGTTTATATATTGATTTAAACTGCTGGGTCCTATCCATCAAAGCTTCTATTTCTGAAAATATTTTCTGGGAATATGTCTTTTCAAAAGGCATAGCAGTCCCTTAAAGAAATTGCTGCTATTTATAGATTTGTATTCAGAAGTGTATGTTTTATTTGAGGTCTCAGATACTGATCTCTGAAACTCCAAAGTAAAGGATGAGGCTTTAATGATCAGAGGGCAGCATCTGTTAACGTTAGCTGTTGTGCCTATTTATATATCATATAAATTTGCTCAAATGATTTGAAAATAGGCATGCATAAATGTATACCCAACATTTAGTTTACTGACCATAATATACTACTCATTAAAACGACATTATGACTTGCAAATGGATCTTCAGTCTAAAGAATTTTGCAGCATAAAATGTCTTCTGTGGAAGAAATTAAAGGATGGTAAATTGTGTAAGCAAGGTGGAGTGGAGAACACGCTTGCTAAACTCCTTAATTGCTGAATAAATACCTTAATAGCTGAAAGGATGCAGAGGTGTCTAAGACCCATGCCGCTTTGCAGTGAAAGTTAACAAAACAGTCGTCTGTTCCCCCTATTCCCACCACTGCTCCAGCTTTATTTATGAAACTTAGAAGAGTTTAATATTGGCAGGAATAAACGTGACCAGATAAAACGGTGAACAAGACTGTATCTCTGTGCTTTTAAGGGATTCTGAAGGCAGAATTAGCATCCAAAATGAGGAAATAGAACTTGGAATTTCAGTGTAATCACTTCAAAATACTCCACAAACATGAACCTTTTATTGAAAAGTAGTGATTAGGTATCACTGTGGCAGCCTTCTTCATCTTTTTAATTGGTTCTACCTGCTGATGCTTGCTATAGTAAGTGAAGAAGTAAATACCTGAGGAAGGGGCCATGTGCTCAATGTAATAACCAGATTAATTTAGGAAACTAAGATGAATCTGTTTAGGAACTCTTCATTCATAATATATGACTCTACTGAAGTACAGGAAGGCTGTGCACAAGCAGATAAGGGACATTCAGGCCCCTGTAACGTTGAAGTTACCCCAAATTTTCCGTTGTGGTCTGCGTATCAAAAGGGAAGAGGGCGATGGGTGATGAAGAAGATCTTATTGCGTAGGATGGAGTAGAATGGATCACAGCACAAAGACCCTTGCAGTGGTGAGCAGTAACTGTGTTAGGTCTGTATTGTACAGAGTGAGCCCATGCAGAGATATGTTAGCTTACGTAGATACATTAGATAGGAGAGTTGCATTAACTTGTGAGCAAATAACGCCTTTCTCAGGATGCTGCTTCAGTTCCAGGGCTGGCAAGATCCCCAGTAGCTTGGGTGTTTTTACTTCCTTTAATGCACATTGTGGATGTGCCAGGTCTGTGTATTTGATTTGCAAAGGGCAGAAATGCACTGGTTTTAAGTCAGTTGTTGATGTTGTATGTTGTCTGGATAGCGTGACAGTCCTTTCATAGAGTCAATGCTTTGAAATATGAATTTCTGTAGTTTCACACCTGTGTCCTCTGAACCTGGCAGGTGACTAAATCCAGGAGACAGAGGCTTTCAGTCACTGCAGGCAGAGGTGTAGTTAACTTGAAATGTTTTGCACAGCCTTTTGAATTTTTGTTCACTACTGGCCTGCTGTAAGCTAGGCATGTGTACAGCTACCTTTCTGAACAGGGGAAGAGAATTCAGTCTGTTAGCAGTACTTCTGTGTGTCACACCCTCATTACAATGTGTTTCATTTTGTATTCCATTTTTCCTTGTTAATTTGATCCTGTCAGTAGTTAAAACTGGGTAATTTGATCCAGAAATGATGTGAATCATCTATGGAGAATTGAAGCCTACGGAAATTTAACATGAAAGAGAGACCTGTCTTGCACCTGTTTTTCTGCACCGGTATACAGTGACCCTAGAGAAGTTAAACAAGGAATTTTCTTTCGAAAGAGAAGGCAGAAATTCTGCATGATATTAAGGAGAAAAGAGCCTCAGGGAGGATCTTTCAATCACTGTGAGCTGACAAAATGCTCCAGAGCAGCACAGTCCACTTTTATTGTCATGTTGAAGAATGGAGACACAGTTCAAGGGTGTGCTATTAGTATCACCAACCCAAACTTCGAGCGTACGTGTGATGGAAAGGACCCTGCTGTAGACAGCTAGCTCAGCTGCCCAGTGCTAGTAACTTGAGAATACTTACAGGTCTTTTCTTCAGATCTTATTGAGGAAAATTCAAATCATTGATTTATTTATCATTATTTTTAAGCTCGAGCACACTGACTTTTTTATAAATATCGAAAACCAAAACAAAGGAGAATAACCTGGTGAAGTATAGGCACTGCTGCCATCTTTATTATTATCCTGTGCCTCACTCAGGTGGTGTTCACAGTTACCTGTACTGCTATCAGACTTGTGCCTCGAGGACATCTACAGTGCTCATGAGACGAGGCTTTATGGAGCAGGTTCGCACAGCACTCTACTTCAGAAATGAAGTGATTGCTGGCCATAAGAAATCAAAAGGGAGCATTACATTACTTCCCACTGCAAATGTGATCTGGACCAACAAGCTGTAACCTGCACTGACAAGAAAATTAGCCTTGCCACTGTATTTTAAGGGGGAAGGGCATTTTGGGGTGAGATGTAAGGCAGTTTCTGTCTGGAATTGTGGGTGATTGCCATATTAACAGAGGCAGGGTGAAGCTCTGGAGTGGGAAACCACAGAATTGGTTCTAGTTAACAACTTTTGAGACATCCATGTGTAATTAATCAAACGTGCCTTTTGTCTGTCTGAAAACAAAATAAAGGAGATGGACTTCTATGTGGTTCTCAGTGAAGGAGATAATCTCGATTCACCAAGTATAATATAAAAACAAGGCATTTTTGATGTCACGTGCTGTAATGAATGCTTGATTTTGGCTGTCTGAGGAGAACATGCCACCCCCAGCCACACCACCTGAGTATGACACCTGCAGCTTCCAGGACTGAAGAGGCTGAGCAATCTATTTTAAGGGAGGAAGAGCAGGTGACACCTCAAGTTGTGACAAAAAGCCTTCTGTGAGAACAAATAAATATGTCAATTTTTTTTTCCAGTTTACAAAACTGTGTCTGCCAGGACTTGTAAAAATGGGAGCAGTAATCAGGATCAGTATGCAAATGCCACATAAACTGTCCACAATTATTCCCTACCTCAAAGGTAGCTTTCTTCCTCTTTTTCTTTCCTCCTCTAGCACATCTTAGCCAAAACACAACCCACACCAAATTAGTTCTGCAGCATCAAGACAGACAGATCTAAGCTGTGATAAAATACGGGAAATAGATTTTATACAATTGGAGATTTTATAGAGGGCACCTAACAACTTTTCAGGAGCTAACCATGGGCGAGTTCTTTGAGTAAAGTCCCTCGGGAAGTCTGTCCCATGTCATAGGTAGGCCCCAGGTTAAGTAAGACTAGTGGATAAGAGCAGCACTGCAAGCTGTGGCTGAAAGGTATCTGAGGGTCAAAGTGGATGATATATCAGACCATGAGAGCCATCATATTGCTCAGGAAGATTGCTTGGCCATTGGCTTTTTCTGGATAGCTAAAAACACAAAAGCCCAGCAGGCTCACAGCATGCCACCACAGGATTCAGGCACATTTGCCCTTCTGTAAAGAGTCAGCGTGGCGTTTCTGTGCCTCTGGGAACTAACTGTGACTCACTGCCAGTATGTTGGACTGTTGGATGGCTTGTCTTCCCCTAAATCATGGTCCTGGAAAAACACACACAAATCATTCAGTGTCATAGACAGAAATCCGAATAATGGTGAATCTGCTGGCCATTTCTTCCTGTACGCAGTGACCAGGAAGGATGATGTCACGAAACTGTGGTACCCCACAAGAAAGCACTCTTGGGTGAACTAGCAGTAGTCATCTTAGGAGGAAAACAATACATGGAGTCACTGCATGACTCCATACATTATTTCCTCCGTGCTCATGGGACCACAGATGAGTCAGCAACAGTTCATGGTTTGTAGTAACAAAAGTAGCTGACAATTGTAACAAAATCAGTATGGATGCTTGGGTCTCATCCAGGGCCAGCGGGAGGTTCTCAACCAACAAAGCCCATGCAGTCTAGTCTATCAGGACATCTGTTGCTTATGAGGGGAGTGATGTAAACAAAGAACAGCCCTTTCTTCTTGTTTTATCTGCTCATTAACAATGTGATGCCTTGTGAACCATAAATATACAGTGCGTGTTGGTTACTGCCTTTGGTGCTGATTACACTGCTGTCGGAGAGGAAGTCTCCTGTTTTCAGATCCTTGCAGCCTTGTTTCAGGAATAGAGGCCAGGAGTGGGCCTGAGGTGACCAGCTATCCTAGGGTACGGGCCCGCTGCTGTCTAGCTTTCACACTCCATCAACAGCATAACATTGGAGTGTCTCCGTCACGCTGAAAGCTGTAAAGCCTCTACTGACAGACAAGGAGCCACGGCTATACTGGGCTATACAGATGATACTGAGGCTGTCACCAAAATGTCCTTGCAGGAGCAGGGTATTTTTAAAACAAAATTTTGAAAGGATCATGGGAAGCAAGTGTTGCCGTACTGCAGAGGAAAGGTCTCTCCCACCTGGTGGGAAAATTCCTTCCCTGAACTCCTTCTCGGGTGATTGATTTAACCCTCTGGGTGTGGGTAAACACAACCAGCAGGTACCTGGGGTGAGGAGAGAGCGTCCCTCGCGTGTTTTGTGCTAATTGTGGCCAATCTCTGTTACTCTGTAAGAAGATAAGAAAAAAGCCTCAGAAGTCAAATTATGCATCAGAGACAAAAAGAGGAAAAAGTCCTTCTTGGTTCTACCAGTTAACTCCCTGAATCATGGAAAAGAATGGAGAGACAAACAAGAGTAAGTCTCTTTTCAAGCCCCATCTCGACTCTTGTGCCCAAGCATGTGGGGAGATCATGCACTTCGCACCCTCCTCCTCCAGACAAGTTCCAGCTAGATGAGCAGAGCAAGTATGGTCTGAGAGAGAGATTGTACTAGGCATTTAGGGGAGATGGGACCAAATTGTCCCAGACTTTCAGCGTCATGTGGGACCTACCCCTTTACCAAATTCCTTTGAAAAATCCTGTTGCATCATTCTCCTTTATTCAGCATGTGGTACCCAGGTTTTGCTGTGGTTTGCATAATAATTTGAAAGCAAACGGCACCATAATCTTTAGAGGGTTAAACGTTACCTTCAGTGATTGTGCGTGAGTCCCTTTGACCCCAGGAAGTCTTCTGCCCATGCCAGAGTAGGGAGTACAGCTTTGTGTCTTGCAGCCCTCAGGCA